>NC_134692.1:95490560-95565560 GCF_050947455.1 Rhinoderma darwinii
GATCCTTCACTCGCCCTCCGTTCTCCCATTCCTGGAAGAAAGGCTGAAACCATACCTTGCAAGAAGCTACCCACAGAGGAGCCCTCTCTTTGTAGAGGATTGCCAAATTACATTTAAGAAAAGTGTTCACTAGGAACACTACCGGGTTGACCATACCCAACCCACCTTGTCTCCTTGTTAGGTAAGTCACCTCTCTCTTAACTAGGTTCAGCCTGTTTCCCCATAACAATTGGAAAAACAGGCTGTAGACCCGTGTCCAGAAGGGCTCTGGCAAGATACAAATGCTGCCCAGAAAAATAAACAAAGGGAGCAGGTATGTTTTGCCCAAGTTGATCCTTTCTCTGAAGGTCAAAGTCCAACCTTTCCACTGGTTCACCCTTTTGGTGGCAATCTGCAGTCTGCTCTCCCAATTTTGAGTAGGATAATCACCTCTGCCGAAATTTATGCCCAGAACATTTGCAGTGTCTTGGGGCACAGGGAGGGTGTCTGGGAGACAAAAATCTGGGTCTCCCACTCCCAACAAGAGACTTTCGCACTTATCCAGATTGATCTTGGACCCAGACGCGTCCGAGTAGCGGTCTACCTCAGACATCACCCATTCCGCCTCCCCTTGCGAGGAGACGAAGATAGTGACATCGTCGGCATACGCTATCGTCCTTACTGCAGACTCCACGACCGCCAGGTCCATCCTCACACCCACCAACGGCCCGGCGATCAATCCTCGCAAGGAAGGGATCGATCGTGAACACGTATAGTAGCGGGCTAAGAGGACAACCCTGATGGACACCAGAGTCCACCACAAAAGGACGACCAACCCAACCGTTCACCAGTGGGAAAGTCTCAGCCCCTGCGTACAATGTTTTCAGCCAATTCACAAACCCCCCAGGCAGACCGTATCTCAAAAGGGTGGACCAGAGATACTCATGATCAACTCTGTCAAACGCTTTTGCCTGATCCAAAGACAGTATGTACCCCTTCCAGTGTCCAGCTCTGCCCTGCTCCACCGCCTCCCTGACACCCAGGACAGCACTAAAGGTGCTTCGACCTGGGACAGTACAGTGCTGGACCCCCGAGAGGAGCTGTGGTGCAAACTCGACCAACCTGTTAAACAGTACCTTTGCCAGAATCTTCCGGTCCGTATTAAGAAGCGCTATGGGACGCCAGTTCTCAATACGGGACGGATCTTTACCCTTTGACAACAAGATCAAGGCTGACCTGCCAATGACTTTGGCAGAGTGCCCGAGGATAGACACTCATTAAAAACCCCAGTCAAGAGGGGAATCAAAGCTTCCCCAAAGGTCTTATAGAACTCGGACGTTAAGCCATCCGGTCCCGGCGATTTCTTAAGAGCTAGCCCTTCAATCGCCCTCTTTACTTCCTCTTCCTTGATTTCTCCTGTCAAAACGTCAGGAGAGGGGCTTATCCTTGGCTCCGGAATGGTTTCAGCCAGGAAAGCCGACATTTTGTCTCGATCTAGTTCCTTCTTACTCAAGAGGGGTGAGTAGTAAGATCTGACCACCTCCAGGATCCCTGATTTGGACCTGTTCAGGGATCCCGTACTATCAATCAGTCCTGCCACATATTTGCAATCCACTGACATCCTACAGTTTTTGTAAGGGTTGGGCGAGCGATACCTCCCGAAGTCCCTCTCAAAAACCAAGGACGTGTGCCTATCGTACTGACACCTCTTGAGCAAGGACTTCACACAGGAGATATCCTTGCGGCTACCTCCTGTCGAGACAAGCTGCTCGAGTTTCCTTCTTAGGTCCTGGTACAGACAGTGTCCGGCCAGGCTCCTAAAGTTGGAAAGCTGGCGGAAGAATTTTGCCGCACGTTTCTTGAGCATCTCCCACCACTCTGACTTATTGTTACAAAGGCCCAAAAGAGGTACCTGGCTCTGCAGAAAATCCTCGAAGGACTGTCTGACTTCCGCTTCTACCAGGAGTGCCGAATTCAATCTCCAAAAGCCCCTGCCCATCCGATGGGTCTCTGCAACGTTCAAAGAAAAAACAATTAAACAGTGATCGGAGAATTCTACCTCCACAACCACAAGTGGCGAGAAGACAGCCTCCCCCTTCAAATAAAACCTGTCTATTCTAGATCTAATCTGACTACCCCTATGATATGTGTAACCACTGTGGTCCGGGGTGTGCCTGATGTGGACATCCTCCAGACGAGCCTCACTGACTATGCTATTTAAAGCGACGCTATCATAACCCAGCCTGTCTTTGGAGCCCCTCCGATCCTTCTGCCTCACAACTGTGTTGAAGTCTCCTCCAAAGACCACCTGTCGGCTGGTAAAAAGAAAAGGCTTGATCTTCATAAAGAGGCTTTTACGGTCCCACTTGGTTTGTGGACCGTAGATGTTTATGAGCCTAAGCTCTTGCCCCTTCATGAAGACGTCCAAGACCAGACACCTCCCCATTTCTACCTCGATCACTCGTCGGCATTTTACCTCGGCTGTCCTGAAAAGGACAGCCACTCCGCTATACGGCTCGGCCGCAAGAGACCAGTAAGATGGCCCGTGCCTCCACTCCCTCCTGGCCTTATGGACTGATGCCAGGTCTGGCACCCTGGTCTCCTGCAAAAATAAAACATCGGCCTCAACCCGGCCGAGAAAATCAAAGGCCGCGAATCTGGCCGCATCTGACCTAATGCTGGCGACATTAATACTCGCCAGGGTCAACGGAGTAGGTACCGCCATCAAGAGTGATCGAAGTCGACCGCTAGCTTCTTCCCTCCCCCAGTTAGCCCATCGCTATCTGGGTCCGGGGAGTCTTCGTTGCCTCTCTTGAGACTTACACCCGAGAGATCCATATCTTTAGCCGAATCTGGAACCAAAGGAGAAATAGACAGTGAGTTCACAACATTATCATTATTTACACACCCCCCCTCCTCCCCCACCACCACTTCCTCCTCCAGAGGCCTCTCCACTCCTCCGCCTCCCCCTTTGTCCACCAGTGCCGTGACAACCCCCTCCCCAGGTACTTGGCCTACTACCTGGTTCGATGGTCCAGCACCTCCCGAGAAACCCGACCTTCGCACCGGCTCCTCACCTCCGCCTTCCTCTTCTTCCGAAGAGGAGGAGATGATGTCCTCCCGAAGGGCTTGGTACCGGTTGGAGAGCCCTATCAGGGGGAGCCAGTTAAGCCCTCCTTAGGGATCCGGCCGGTCTTAGGTGTTTTCAACGGAACCCCCCTGGTCTTGTACAGGGCCTTCCTGCCAGTGTCCCCTCTCTTGTCTTGCCCCCTCACCTCATCCTCGTCCAAACTTCCATCGTACGAGGATCCACTGGAGGGGGCCTCTCCTCTCCTCCTAACCAGTCTCCTGATCTCCTCCTCTACCTCACTATCCTCCGCAGACATGCCAGACTTCTGAGGGACGGCAGACTGAACCCTATGGCTTTGGGGCCCCCCCTGCTCCCTCTCAAGACGACGGCACTCCTGCCTCTTCAATTTAGAAGGAGGCAGGGTCCTCACCTTCCTCAGCCCTATCACCCCTCCGCCCTCACCAGCCCCCTCCCCAGTGACACCATCCCCTGGACCACTGCCACTGGCCAGGCTAGGCGCCACCGGGTTGAAGACCAGGTTGGCGAAGGAGCGCGGACAGCGGCTAAAGGGGTGACCAAGGTCACCACACAGGTTGCACCTAATGTCTTTGCACGTGGCGGCAAGATGACCCAGAGCCCCACACAGCGCACACCTCCTCTCCTTACACTGGGCGCTGAAGTGTGTGGGGCTGCCGCACTTGTGGCAGACCTTCGGCTGCCCCTGGTAGAAAACCAGGATCCTGTCCCTCCCCAAGAAAGCAGAGGAGGGCATGTGGGACACTGAGTTCCCCTGGATCTTTAATTTAACGGAAAAGGTCCAGGCACCAGACCAGATCCCATGCTCGTCCCGGTTCTTCTTGGGCATTCCCTGGACTTCTCCGAACCTTTCTACCCAGGTCATTATATCAATGCAAGAGAGTGACTCATTATTAGTCAAAATGGTCACTCTCTTGATGACCTCGTTCTGCCTTGATATGGCTTGCACGGCGAAACCCTGCCACTGGGGCAGTGCCCGTGCCAGCTCATGACGGGACCAGAAGGATTCCAACCCCTCTGCCGTCATGAAACTGACATCGAACACTGAGGTGCCGTAGGGATGGATTAGGGCATAGATGTCATTAGCCCTAAATCCCATCTCCAGGAGCAGCTCCACAACCCTAGATCTTGGGGGGCTTGCTTCCTTACCAACCCACCGGAGACGGGCCACATTCCTGCGGACACCCCCGGGTCCCCCTGTCGGAAGGGACAGTGCTGGTGGTCCCTTCCCTTTGTTTTCTCGGAAGGCGGCCTGTCCGTACTTCTCGTACCAGAAGGACAGGTCAACCTGCTCACCCCCTATTTGGACAGAGCTCTCGCCTCTCCTTAGGGCCTCCGCAAGGCGCCGTTGCAAGTTACCATGCACGGCACCGGCGGACAAAGGGACACTTGGGCCCGCTGCGACTGCAGCATAGGACCTCCCCGTCTTTACAACTCCCGGAGCCCCAATGGGCGCTTCCACAACATGTACCCCACTTTCCAGTGGGTCCCCCCCCAGACTAACCTCCATCAACCCCCCTTCCAGAACACTGGGGCCTCCGGGAGCTGCATAAACCTTCTGCAGATCCATTTCTTCCACCTCCCCACTCTCATTCACGCTCACACCTCCATTTTCACCTCCATTCACACCATTTACGCCATTTACATCCCCCAACCCATCCCCCACCACTATTTCTTCCCCAACAACTTTCTCCCCACATTCCTCCATCATAATTAATTTTTTTCCCTATGCCCTCATTCACACTAGATGCGTTTTTTGGTGCGTTTTTGCCTGCAGGTGCGTTTTCTTGCCTGCAGGCTCCATTCACACTAACTGGGCTAGCCATAATCTTATTTTTGGACTTTTCCAATTGCTTCATCCTCCAAACGACATTTTGCAGCCGATAGCACCACTCTGGGCACTAATTTATCTTCCCCCAGGGGGATACATACAGCGCCCGAGCCCAGCTGCTTGGGGCCGAGCACTACCTTTCCAGCAATTGACATGTTAGCCGCAACACTTTCCACCGCACTATCCACAACTTTACCCGCAACACTATCCGGCCTTACGGCCAGTCTTGCCACCGCACTGCTACCGCCACTAGATCTAGCGGCAGCAGTGCCATCGATTTTCGGAACCTGCAGAGCAGGGGGACTACACATAATCTCCCCTCCGTCAGACCCCCGATCCACTGCAGGATCAGGAGTGGGCTGACAAGAGGGGTTTACAGTGGCATCCCGGGGTATCGGCAGTACGTCGGGCTGTATAAAGGGCACATAAACAAGCCTTTCCTCCATAATTGGAGCCTTACCTGCCTTCAATGCCCGACGCCTCCTTTTCCTTTCGGCCTTGTCAGACAGGTCGCCCGCCGCCGGATCCCCTCCGAACGTGAAATCCCCGAAGTTCACCGGCGGGGACTGCACCTGCCTGATCTCGGAGTCCCCCGGGACCACCACTGCGTCCGGTCTCCTCCGACTCCGACCATGATTCTCCTGAGCCCTCTGAACTGCTCAACGATACGAGGACCCCTGATGGTCGGTGCCTCGCTCCATCTCGCACCTCCACTCCGTGCTTCGCAGCCCTGTCTTGTTGTGCACAGGGGAGGCTGCCTTCTGACACCTGGCTGCATTCAGACACCTGGGCGTCTCCTCCCCCCGGCTTGACTGAGGCTGATGCTGATTCTGGGATTAACTCCTCGCTTGCCTCCTGGGCCGGCTCTTGGCCCTGTTTCTGCGTTCTTTTTCCCAGGGCCTTTTTCCAGCTTGAGAGTCGGTTGCGAAAACTCCCCGAGAACTGTAGGATTAAATCCAGTCTGGTTTCCAGGAAGCCTATGCGGTCTTTCAAATTCTTAATACGTTCCGAGATAGCCGGTCTTTTGTTCCTTGAAACGTGATTTGCGCGATAGCGCTGCTCTGCCAGGGACTGCTTCAGAGACAGTCTCTCTTCTTCTGATGCCATGTAGAGGCTTGTAACTGTTGTTACCCTCTGGCAGAACTGCTCCTGTGGCTCCCTCGGGGCTAATGCTGCCCAGTCTTCTAGCCGGTGCTCGAGCTCTTCCAGGTCCAGGATTTCACCCAGTACCTCGTACGACACCACGGAGCTCCCGGCTGTTTCCGACATACCCGACACTCCCCGTCTGTTTCCTTTGCCTCTGGCGGTATCCACTGCCGCAGCTTTTCCTCTTGCAGCGGCTCCCGCCTTTGTGCCGGCCGCCGCTGCGGACCTCTCCGTCTTTCCTGCAGTTTGACTCACTGTGTTTGTAAGTGAAGCATCCACGTCCTCGCGGCTGTGCCGGCTCGGCAGGCTCAGGTCCTCATTAGAGCCTCCGCTCCTCCGGCACCTCTCTGACCGGCGCAGCACGCCGGCTGTCTCCTCCATCCTGCGGTCGTTCTCCCGCCTGACCTCGGCGGCCAGTGCGTCCTCCTCCCGTCTTGCACCTGGCTCTGGGGTCTCTCCCCAGGACCCCACTCCTCCTGGGAAAGGAGTGGGGACCCTGCCTGGAACTCCAGCCGGATCCAGCAAGGGTTTTTCGGCTTAATGTGAAAAAAAGCACAAACACTTTTCTCACACCTCTCCCCTCAGGGAGCAAGCCCGTTCTGACACCAGCACACACAAACTCCTCCTTCTCCCGAGGCTGCTGGCACCAGACTTGCCCTCCAATGGATCCTCGTTAAAGGATTTAAAGTGTACTCATTCCAATTACAGAGCCTCGAAAGCGTCCTGTATTGTTATTTTTCGTCACTACCTCCCCGGGTCGGGAGTGGGTAATTTGCGCGCCTGCTGCCTTCCTTGGATGTGGTAGCCGTTTCTCAGGCTCCCTCTCCGGAATCGAACCCTGATTCCCCGTTACCCGTGGTCACCATGGTAGGCGCAAAAAGTACCATCGAAAGTTGATAGGGCAGACGTCCGAATGTATCGTCGCCGTCACGGGGACGTGCGATCGGCCCGAGGTTATCTAGAGTCACCAGAGCGGCCGGGGAGAGCGGCGGGAGGGCCGGAGCCCGACCCCACCGCCCAAGCCCTCGGATTGGTTTTGGTCCTATAAATGCACGCGTTCCGGGTCAGCGCTCGTCGGCATGTATTAGCTCTAGAATTACCACAGTTATCCAAGTAACGGTTGGAGCGATCAAAGGAATCATAACTGATTTAATGAGCCATTCGCAGTTTCACTGTACCGGCCGTGTGTACTTACACGTGCATGGCTTAATCTTTGAGACAAGCATATGCTACTGGCAGGATCAACCAGGTAGTCCCCCCCTTCCATCGAAGTGCTGAGACTACCTGGATTTATCGCGCTCGGGAGGTGGGCGGCCTCGCAGCGCCAGGGGGACAAGACGACTTTCCAAGGCAGCAGAGAAAGTCAACGACCTTTGCAGAGAGGTAGTCAACCAAGAGCCCCGCGGGAGGTCGCAGCTGGCTGCCAACTTGGTACCGGTACAACCTTGTCACCGCTCGGAAGCGGCCCAGGTATGCAGGACATGGGTTGGCATAACTGCTACGACGCGCCCCAGGACAATCCCGGCTACCTGCTCTCACCGCGGGCCAGCTCTCAACCTGCCAAGGAGGAGGATGCCTTCAAACAACCGACCGACCCTTCCAAGGCATCGGAAGACAGTCGAGAACACATGGAAAGAGAGCAACCAAGAGCCCCGTTGTTGGACGCAGATTGGCACTGAGACCGCAACCAGGTTTCGCGACCACACGAATGTAAGTCAACCGGGGGGTTCAATATGCCACTGTGACGCTTCGGGACAGTCCGGGCTACATACTCTCACCGCGGGCCAGCTCTCAACCTGCCAAGGAGGAGGATGACTTCAAACAACCGACCGACCCTTCCAAGGCATCGGAAGACAGTCGAGGACTCATGGAAAGAGAGCAACCAAGAGCCCCGTTGTTGGACGCAGATTGGCACTGAGACCGCAACCAGGTTTCGCGACCACACGAAGTAAGTCAACCGGGGGGTTCAATATGCCACTGTGACGCTTCGGGACAGTCCGGGCTACATACTCTCACCGCGGGCCAGCTCTCAACCTGCCGAGGAGGAGGATGCCTTCAAACAACCGACCGACCCTTCCAAGGCATCGGAAGACAGTCGAGGACACATGGAAAGAGAGCAACCAAGAGCCCCGTTGTTGGACGCAGATTGGCACTGAGACCGCAACCAGGTTTCGCGACCACACGAATGTAAGTCAACCGGGGGGTTCAATATGCCACTGTGACGCTTCGGGACAGTCCGGGCTACATACTCTCAACGTGGGCCAGCTCTCAACCTGCCGAGGAGGTGGATGCCTTCAATCAAACGACCGACCCTTACAAGGCATCGGAAGACAGTCGAGGACACATGGAAAGAGAGCAACCAAGAGCCCCGTTGTTGGACGCAGATTGGCACTGAGACCGCAACCAGGTTTCGCGACCACACGAATGTAAGTCAACCGGGGGGTTCAATATGCCACTGTGACGCTTCGGGACAGTCCGGGCTACATACTCTCACCGCGGACCAGCTCTCAACCTGCCGAGGAGGAGGATGCCTTCAATCAAACGACCGACCCTTCAAAGGCATCGGAAGACAGTCGAGGACAAATGGAAAGAGAGCAACCAAGAGCCCCGTTGTTGGACGCAGATTGGCACTGAGACCACAACCAGGTTTCGCGACCACACGAATGTAAGTCAACCGGGGGGTTCAATATGCCACTGTGACGCTTCGGGACAGTCCGGGCTACATACTCTCGAGATGGAGGACACCTACGAAGACCGGTCGGTCGGTCGTGGTAAAAAATCGAAAGTCGAGGACCGGTTTAGAGAGAGCCCAACATAGAGCCGAGAAGATGGAGCGCGCTCAGCGTCCCTAACCCTTACCAGTAAGGTAACAAGGACCAGGCTTAGGTATGACGGGACAAAGGCAACGGCAACCTCGACAGTCCGGGTTGTTATCTGCTCTCACCGGCGGCCCAGCTCGCAACCTGCCAAGATAGAGGACACCTACGAAGACCGGTCGCTCGGTCGTGGCAAAATCGAAAGTCGAGGACCGGTTTAGAGAGAGCCCAACATAGAGCCGAGAAGATGGAGCGCGCTCAGCGTCCCTAACCCTTACCAGTAAGGTAACAAGGACCAGGCTTAGGTATGACGGGACAAAGGCAACGGCAACCTCGACAGTCCGGGTTGTTATCTGCTCTCACCGGCGGCCCAGCTCGCAACCTGCCGAGATAGAGGACACCTACAATACAAAGACCGGTCGGTCGGTCGTGGCAAAATCGAAAGTCGAGGACCGGTTTAGAGAGAGCCCAACATAGAGCCGAGAAGATGGAGCGCGTTCAGCGTCCCTAACCCTTACCAGTAAGGTAACAAGGACCAGGCTTAGGTATGACGGGACAAAGGCAACGGCAACCTCGACAGTCCGGGTTGTTATCTGCTCTCACCGGCGGCCCAGCTCGCAACCTGCCGAGATAGAGGACACCTACGAAGACCGGTCGGTCGGTCGTGGCAAAATCGAAAGTCGAGGACCGGTTTAGAGACAGCCCAACATAGAGCCGAGAAGATGGAGCGCGCTCAGCGTCCCTAACCCTTACCAGTAAGGTAACAAGGACCAGGCTTAGGTATGACGGGACAAAGGCAACGGCAACCTCGACAATCCGGGTTGTTATCTGCTCTCACCGGCGGCCCAGCTCGCAACCTGCCGACATGGAGGACGTCTTTGTCGCCCACGGGGAACCGAGGCCGCTTTCCCGGCGGCTTAGCGGCTCCACATGGGATGGGGCCGCCCCCCTCCGGAGAGGGGGGGAGGGAAGCCACCGTGGAGCCGCGTGTGGCTTGCATGCGGGTGCCACGCCAACACTTCCAGCCTCGGGCGAGGCGGAAGACGGCTTTGGACTACTTGCGAGAAACAACCGTGCCCCATGCGCGGTTGCACCTGGGAGCACCTCGTCTACAGAGGCCCTTGCGAGCAGCGGACATACGGGGGCGGTCACTGCCTCCCCGTCGCTTAAAGCTTTCTCTCGCGCCTCGGGCTCCGGCGACACCAGTGCGCTCTCGGACGCCTTTTAGAGTGATAGAAGCAGCACTGAGCAAACGCACCTCGTGGGAGCGAGAGGTACCGGCGCCCGCCTTAGCAGGAACGCCGGGCTTTTTGGGACACCGGCCGTAGGTGGCCGGGGGCCAAACAGACCCGGACGGTGTGGGAGGAAGACGCGCTCGCCGTAACCGACAGGGCTCCAAAGCACTGCCGAGCGAGTGGTCCTTCCGCCGCCGGGTCGCGGGGAGCCAGATCGATCTGAGGAGTCTTGGACAAATTCCAAAGACTCATACGGCGCGGGAGCACGTGCTCCTCTCACAGCTGAACGACAGGTGGCCGAGGCCGACGGGGACTTCCAGGAGGCCGACATGAGGCGACACAACATACCGGTCACACCATGGAATTCCTTCTCGGCTTGGAATGGGTGAACTGATATCACCTGCGGCCCAGCTCGCAACCTGCCGACATGGAGGACGACTACGAAGACCGGCCGGTCGGTCGTGGCAGCATCGAAAGTCGAGGACCTGTTTAGAGAGAGACCAACATAGAGCCGAGAAGATGGAGCGCGCTCAGCGTCCCTAACCCTTACCAGTAAGGTAACAAGGACCAGGCTTAGGTATGACGGGACAAAGGCAACGGACACCTCGACAGTCCGGGTTGTTATCTGCTCTCACCGGCGGCCCAGCTCGCAATCTGCCAACATGGAGGACGCCTACGAAGACCGATCGGTCTTGCCAGCATCGTAAGTCGAGGACCTGTTTAAAGAGAGCCCAACATAGAGTCGAGAAGATGGAGCGCGCTCAGCGTCCCTAACCCTTACCAGTAAGGTAACAAGGACAGGCTTAGGTATGATTGGGACAAAGGCAACGGCAACCTCGACAGTCCGGGTTGTTATCTGCTCTCACCGGCGGTCCAGCTCGCAATCTGCCGACATGGAGGACGCCTACGAAGACCGGTCGGTCGTGTCAGCATCGAAAGTCGAGGACCTGTTTAGAGAGAGCCCAACATAGAGTCGAGAAGATGGTGCGCGCTCAGCATCCCTAACCCTTACCAGTAAGGTAACAAGGACCAGGCTTAGGTATAATGGGACAAAGGCAACGGCAACCTCGACAATCCGGGTTGTTAACTGCTCTCACCGGCGGCCCAGCTCGCAACCTGCCGACATGGAGGACGCTTTTGTCGCCCACAGGGAACCGAGGCCGCTTTCCCGGCGGCTTAGCGGCTCCACATGGGATGGGGCCGCCCCCCTCCGGAGAGGGGGGGAGGGAAGCCACCGTGGAGCCGCGTGTGGCTTGCATGCGGGTGCCACGCCGACACTTCCAGCCTCGGGCGAGGCGGAAGACGGCTTTGGACTACTTGCGACAAACAACCGTGCCCTATGCGCGGGTGCGCCTGGGAGCACCACGGCGAGAGAGGCCCTTGCGAGCAGCGGACATACGGGGGCGGTCACTGCCTCCCCGTCGCTTAAAGCTTTCTCTCGCGCCTCGGGCTCCGGCGACACCAGCGCGCTCTCGGACGCGTTTTAGAGTGATAGAAGCAGCACTGAGCAAACGCACCTTGCGGGAGCGAGAAGTACCGGCGCCCGCCTTATCAGGACCGCCGGGCTTTTTGGGACACCGGCCGTAGGTGGCCGGGGGCGAAACAGACCCTGACGGTGTGGGAGGAAGACGCGCTCGCCGTAACCGACAGGGCTCCAAAGCACTGCCGAGCGAGTGGTCCCTCCGCCGCCGGGTCGCGGAAACCAGATCGATCTGAGGAGTCTTGGACAAATTCCAAAGACTCAAACGGCGCGGGAGCACGTGCTCCTCTCACAGCTTAACGACAGGTGGCCAAGGCCGACGGGGACTTCCAGGAGGCCGCCATGAGGCGACACTACATACCGGTCACACCATGGAAGTCCTTCTCGGGTTGGACCAAGTGCAGCTCCCGCTAGAACGTGCAGCACGTCCTCCTTCATGGTACTCGGTTGGAGTGGACGAGCTCCTGCAACTGCTGGTCGGCCTGGGACTTCAGAAAGAATGCACCAAAGTTCTTTCGTGGAAGTTAAGGCGCAGCGGACCGACCAGCGAACGTGGCCGAGGTGGACTTCCAGGAGACACCGTGAGAGGGCCGGTACCTATCGCTCATACCCTGGAAGTCACTCTCGGCCACGAACGGTTAGGACTTCCCGTTAGGAAGAACCGTTGGGACTTGGAACGCAAAACAGAAAGGCCCTCTCACAGGTTTTCAGGTGAAGGAGATATTCGCACCCCTAAAAGTGTCACCACCTCAAATACACCGGGGTAAGGTGCCATTTTAACCGGGCTCCTGCAACTGCTGCCCGGCTGAAGCCCAAAATAAAAACCTCATAGGGTTTTTTTCTCCAAAACGTCAATGAAGACAGACCTGCGAGCGAGGCCGACGGGGACTTCCAGGAGGCCGGCATGACGTGCCACTACATACCGGTCACACCATGGAAGTCCTTCTCGGGTTGGACCAGGTGCAGCTCCCGCTAGAACGTGCAGCACGTCCTCCTTCATGGTACTCGGTTGGAGTGGACGAGCTCCTGCAACTGCTGGTCGGCCTGGGACTTCAGAAAGAATGCACCAAAGTTCTTTCGTGGAAGTTAAGGCGCAGCGGACCGACCGGCGAACGTGGCCGAGGTGGACTTCCAGGAGACACCGTGAGAGGGCCGGTACCTATCGCTCATACCCTGGAAGTCACTCTCGGCCACGAACGGTTAGGACTTCCCGTTAGGAAGAACCGTTGGGACTTGGAACGCAAAACAGAAAGGCCCTCTCACAGGCTTTCAGGTGAAGGAGATATTCGCACCCCTAAAAGTGTCACCACCTCAAATACACCGGGGTAAGGTGCCAACTTACCCGGGCTCCTGGAACTGCTGCCCGGCTGAAGCCCAAAATAAAAACCTCATAGGGTTTTTTTCTCCAAAACGTCAATGAAGACAGACCTGCGAGCGAGGCCGACGGGGACTTCCAGGAGGCCGGCATGACGTGCCACTACATACCGGTCACACCATGGAAGTCCTTCTCGGCTTGGACCAGGTGCAGCTCCCGCTAGAACGTGCAGCACGTCCTCCTTCATGGTACTCGGTTGGAGTGGACGAGATCCTGCAACTGCTGGTCGGCCTGGGACTTCAGAAAGAATGCACCAAAGTTCTTTCGTGGAAGTTAAGGCAGAGCGGACCGACCAGCGAACGTGGCCGAGGTGGACTTCCAGGAGACACCGTGAGAGGGCCGGTACCTATCGCTCATACCCTGGAAGTCACTCTCGGCCACGAACGGTTAGGACTTCCCGTTAGGAAGAACCGTTGGGACTTGGAACGCAAAACAGAAAGGCCCTCTCACAGGTTTTCAGGTGAAGGAGATATTCGCACCCATAAAAGTGTCACCACCTCAAATACACCGGGGTAAGGTGCCAACTTACCCGGGCTCCTGGAACTGCTGCCCGGCTGAAGCCCAAAATAAAAACCTCATAGGGTTTTTTTCTCCAAAACGTCAATGAAGACAGACTTGCGAGCGAGGCTGACGGGGACTTCCAGGAGGCCGGCATGACGTGCCACTACATACCGATCACACCATGGAAGTCCTTCTTGGGTTGGACCAGGTGCAGCTCCCGCTAGAACGTGCAGCACGTCCTCCTTCAACGTTCCTTCGGGTAGGAGTTGCCACGGTGGACGAGCTCCTGCAAATGCTGGTCGGCCTGGGACTTCAGAAAGAATGCACCAAAGTTATTTCATGGAAGTTAAGGCGAAGCGGACCGACCAGCGAACGGGGCCGACGGGGACTTCCAGGAGATACCGTGAGAGGGCGGGCCGGTACCTATCGCTCAAACCCTGGAAGTCACTCTCGGCCAGGAACAGTTAGGACTTCCCGCTAGGAAGAACCGTTGGGACTTGGAACTCAAATCCTAAATGCCCTCTCACAGGTTTTCAGGTGGAGGAGATATTCGCACCCCTAAAAGTGTCACCACCTCAAATACACCGGGGTAAGGTGCCAACTTACCCGGGCTCCTGGAACAGCTGCCCGGCTGAAGCCCAAAATAAAAACCTCATAGGGTTCTTTCTCCAAAACGTCAATGAAGACAGACCTGCGAGCGAGGCCGACGGGGACTTCCAGGAGGCCGGCATGAGGGGGCCGGTGCCTACCGCTCACTCCCTGGAAGTCCTTCTCGGCCACGAAGGGTTAGGACTTCCCGCTAGGAAGAACCGTTGGGACTTGGAAGGCGGAGCAAGTTATCCCTCTCACAGGTTTTCAGGTGGAGGAGATATTCGCACCCCTAAAAGTGTCACCACCTCAAATACACCGGGGTAAGGTGCCAACTTACCCGGGCTCCTGGAACAGCTGCCCGGCTAAAGCCCAAAATAAAAACCTCATAGGGTTTTTTCTCCAAAACGTCAATGAAGACAGACCTGCGAGCGAGGCCGACGGGGACTTCCAGGAGGCCGGCATGAGAGGGCCGGTGCCTACCGCTCACTCCCTGGAAGTCCTTCTCGGCCACGAAGGGTTAGGACTTCCCGCTAGGAAGAACCGTTGGGACTTGGAAGGCGGAGCAAGTTATCCCTCTCACAGGTTTTCAGGTGGAGGAGATATTCGCACCCCTAAAAGTGTCACCACCTCAAATACACCGGGGTAAGGTGCCAACTTACCCGGGCTCCTGGAACAGCTGCCCGGCTGAAGCCCAAAATAAAAACCTCATAGGGTTTTTTCTCCAAAACGTCAATGAAGACAGACCTGCGAGCGAGGCCGACGGGGACTTCCAGGAGGCCGGCATGAGGGGGCCGGTGCCTACCGCTCACTCCCTGGAAGTCCTTCTCGGCCACGAAGGGTTAGGACTTCCCGCTAGGAAGAACCGTTGGGACTTGGAAGGCGGAGCAAATTATCCCTCTCACAGGTTTTCAGGTGGAGGAGATATTCGCACCCCTAAAAGTGTCACCACCTCAAATACACCGGGGTAAGGTGCCAACTTACCCGGGCTCCTGGAACAGCTGCCCGGCTGAAGCCCAAAATAAAAACCTCATAGGGTTTTTTCTCCAAAACATCAATGAAGACAGACCTGCGAGCGAGGCCGATGGGGACTTCCAGGAGGCCGGCATGAGGGGGCCGGTGCCTACCGCTCACTCCCTGGAAGTCCTTCTCGGCCACGAAGGGTTAGGACTTCCCGCTAGGAAGAACCGTTGGGACATGGAAGGCGGAGCAAGTTATCCCTCTCACAGGTTTTCAGGTGGAGGAGATATTCGCACCCCTAAAAGTGTCACCACCTCAAATACACCGGGGTAAGGTGCCAACTTACCCGGGCTCCTGGAACAGCTGCCCGGCTAAAGCCCAAAATAAAAACCTCATAGGGTTTTATCTCCAAAACGTCAATGAAGACAGACCTGCGAGCGAGGCCGACGGGGACTTCCAGGAGGCCGGCATGAGGGGGGCGGTGCCTACCGCTCACTCCCTGGAAGTCCTTCTCGGCCACGAAGGGTTAGGACTTCCCGCTAGGAAGAACCGTTGGGACTTGGAAGGCGGAGCAAGTTATCCCTCTCACAGGTTTTCAGGTGGAGGAGATATTCGCACCCCTAAAAGTGTCACCACCTCAAATACACCGGGGTAAGGTGCCAACTTACCCGGGCTCCTGGAACAGCTGCCCGGGTGAAGCCCAAAATAAAAACCTCATAGGGTTTTTTCTCCAAAACGTCAATGAAGACAGACCTGCGAGCGAGGCCGACGGGGACTTCCAGGAGGCCGGCATGAGGGGGCCGGTGCCTACCGCTCACTGCCTGGAAGTCCTTCTCGGCCACGAAGGGTTAGGACTTCCCGCTAGGAAGAACCGTTGGGACTTGGAAGGCGGAGCAAGTTATCCCTCTCACAGGTTTTCAGGTGGAGGAGATATTCGCACCCCTAAAAGTGTCACCACCTCAAATACACCGGGGTAAGGTGCCAACTTACCCGGGCTCCTGGAACAGCTGCCCGGCTGAAGCCCAAAATAAAAACCTCATAGGGTTTTTTCTCCAAAACATCAATGAAGACAGACCTGCGAGCGAGGCCGATGGGGACTTCCAGGAGGCCGGCATGAGGGGGCCGGTGCCTACCGCTCACTCCCTGGAAGTCCTTCTCGGCCACGAAGGGTTAGGACTTCCCGCTAGGAAGAACCGTTGGGACTAGGAAGGCGGAGCAAGTTATCCCTCTCACAGGTTTTCAGGTGGAGGAGAAATTCGCACCCCTAAAAGTGTCACCACCTCAAATACACCGGGATAAGGTGCCAACTTACCCGGGCTCCTGGAACAGCTGCCCGGCTGAAGCCCAAAATAAAAACCTCATAGGGTTTTTTCTCCAAAACGTCAATGAAGACAGACCTGCGAGCGAGGCCGACGGGGACTTCCAGGAGGCCGGCATGAGGGGGCCGGTGCCTACCGCTCACTCCCTGGAAGTCCTTCTCGGCCACGAAGGGTTAGGACTTCCCGCTAGGAAGAACCGTTGGGATTTGGAAGGCGGAGCAAGTTATCCCTCTCACAGGTTTTCAGGTGGAGGAGATATTCGCACCCCTAAAAGTGTCACCACCTCAAATACACCGGGGTAAGGTGCCAACTTACCCGGGCTCCTGGAACAGCTGCCCGGCTGAAGCCCAAAATAAAAACCTCATAGGGTTCTTTCTCCAAAACGTCAATGAAGACAGACCTGCGAGCAAGGCCGACGGGGACTTCCAGGAGGCCGGCATGAGGGGGCCGGTGCCTACCGCTCACTCCCTGGAAGTCCTTCTCGGCCACGAAGGGTTAGGACTTCCCGCTAGGAAGAACCGTTTGGACTTGGAAGGCGGAGCAAGTTATCCCTCTCACAGGTTTTCAGGTGGAGGAGATATTCGCACCCCTAAAAGTGTCACCACCTCAAATACACCGGGGTAAGGTGCCAACTTACCCGGGCTCCTGGAACAGCTGCCCGGCTGAAGCCCAAAATAAAAACCTCATAGGGTTTTTTCTCCAAAACGTCAATGAAGACAGACCTGCGAGCGAGGCCGACGGGGACTTCCAGGAGGCCGGCATGAGGGGGCCGGTGCCTACCGCTCACTCCCTGGAAGTCCTTCTCGGCCACGAAGGGTTAGGACTTCCCGCTAGGAAGAACCGTTGGGACTTGGAAGGCGGAGCAAATTATCCCTCTCACAGGTTTTCAGGTGGAGGAGATATTCGCACCCCTAAAAGTGTCACCACCTCAAATACACCGGGGTAAGGTGCCAACTTACCCGGGCTCCTGGAACAGCTGCCCGGCTGAAGCCCAAAATAAAAACCTCATAGGGTTTTTTCTCCAAAACATCAATGAAGACAGACCTGCGAGCGAGGCCGATGGGGACTTCCAGGAGGCCGGCATGAGGGGGCCGGTGCCTACCGCTCACTCCCTGGAAGTCCTTCTCGGCCACGAAGGGTTAGGACTTCCCGCTAGGAAGAACCGTTGGGACTTGGAAGGCGGAGCAAATTATCCCTCTCACAGGTTTTCAGGTGGAGGAGATATTCGCACCCCTAAAAGTGTCACCACCTCAAATACACCGGGGTAAGGTGCCAACTTACCCGGGCTCCTGGAACAGCTGCCCGGCTGAAGCCCAAAATAAAAACCTCATAGGGTTTTTTCTCCAAAACATCAATGAAGACAGACCTGCGAGCGAGGCCGATGGGGACTTCCAGGAGGCCGGCATGAGGGGGCCGGTGCCTACCGCTCACTCCCTGGAAGTCCTTCTCGGCCACGAAGGGTTAGGACTTCCCGCTAGGAAGAACCGTTGGGACATGGAAGGCGGAGCAAGTTATCCCTCTCACAGGTTTTCAGGTGGAGGAGATATTCGCACCCCTAAAAGTGTCACCACCTCAAATACACCGGGGTAAGGTGCCAACTTACCCGGGCTCCTGGAACAGCTGCCCGGCTAAAGCCCAAAATAAAAACCTCATAGGGTTTTATCTCCAAAACGTCAATGAAGACAGACCTGCGAGCGAGGCCGACGGGGACTTCCAGGAGGCCGGCATGAGGGGGCCGGTGCCTACCGCTCACTCCCTGGAAGTCCTTCTCGGCCACGAAGGGTTAGGACTTCCCGCTAGGAAGAACCGTTGGGACTTGGAAGGCGGAGCAAGTTATCCCTCTCACAGGTTTTCAGGTGGAGGAGATATTCGCACCCCTAAAAGTGTCACCACCTCAAATACACCGGGGTAAGGTGCCAACTTACCCGGGCTCCTGGAACAGCTTCCCGGCTGAAGCCCAAAATAAAAACCTCATAGGGTTTTTTCTCCAAAACGTCAATGAAGACAGACCTGCGAGCGAGGCCGACGGGGACTTCCAGGAGGCCGGCATGAGGGGGCCGGTGCCTACCGCTCACTGCCTGGAAGTCCTTCTCGGCCACGAAGGGTTAGGACTTCCCGCTAGGAAGAACCGTTGGGACTTGGAAGGCGGAGCAAGTTATCCCTCTCACAGGTTTTCAGGTGGAGGAGATATTCGCACCCCTAAAAGTGTCACCACCTCAAATACACCGGGGTAAGGTGCCAACTTACCCGGGCTCCTGGAACAGCTGCCCGGCTGAAGCCCAAAATAAAAACCTCATAGGGTTTTTTCTCCAAAACATCAATGAAGACAGACCTGCGAGCGAGGCCGATGGGGACTTCCAGGAGGCCGGCATGAGGGGGCCGGTGCCTACCGCTCACTCCCTGGAAGTCCTTCTCGGCCACGAAGGGTTAGGACTTCCCGCTAGGAAGAACCGTTGGGACATGGAAGGCGGAGCAAGTTATCCCTCTCACAGGTTTTCAGGTGGAGGAGATATTCGCACCCCTAAAAGTGTCACCACCTCAAATACACCGGGGTAAGGTGCCAACTTACCCGGGCTCCTGGAACAGCTGCCCGGCTAAAGCCCAAAATAAAAACCTCATAGGGTTTTATCTCCAAAACGTCAATGAAGACAGACCTGCGAGCGAGGCCGACGGGGACTTCCAGGAGGCCGGCATGAGGGGGCCGGTGCCTACCGCTCACTCCCTGGAAGTCCTTCTCGGCCACGAAGGGTTAGGACTTCCCGCTAGGAAGAACCGTTGGGACTAGGAAGGCGGAGCAAGTTATCCCTCTCACAGGTTTTCAGGTGGAGGAGATATTCGCACCCCTAAAAGTGTCACCACCTCAAATACACCGGGGTAAGGTGCCAACTTACCCGGGCTCCTGGAACAGCTGCCCGGCTGAAGCCCAAAATAAAAACCTCATAGGGTTTTTTCTCCAAAACGTCAATGAAGACAGACCTGCGAGCGAGGCCGACGGGGACTTCCAGGAGGCCGGCATGAGGGGGCCGGTGCCTACCGCTCACTCCCTGGAAGTCCTTCTCGGCCACGAAGGGTTAGGACTTCCCGCTAGGAAGAACCGTTGGGACTTGGAAGGCGGAGCAAGTTATCCCTCTCACAGGTTTTCAGGTGGAGGAGATATTCGCACCCCTAAAAGTGTCACCACCTCAAATACACCGGGGTAAGGTGCCAACTTACCCGGGCTCCTGGAACAGCTGCCCGGCTGAAGCCCAAAATAAAAACCTCATAGGGTTTTTTCTCCAAAACATCAATGAAGACAGACCTGCGAGCGAGGCCGATGGGGACTTCCAGGAGGCCGGCATGAGGGGGCCGGTGCCTACCGCTCACTCCCTGGAAGTCCTTCTCGGCCACGAAGGGTTAGGACTTCCCGCTAGGAAGAACCGTTGGGACATGGAAGGCGGAGCAAGTTATCCCTCTCACAGGTTTTCAGGTGGAGGAGATATTCGCACCCCTAAAAGTGTCACCACCTCAAATACACCGGGGTAAGGTGCCAACTTACCCGGGCTCCTGGAACAGCTGCCCGGCTAAAGCCCAAAATAAAAACCTCATAGGGTTTTATCTCCAAAACGTCAATGAAGACAGACCTGCGAGCGAGGCCGACGGGGACTTCCAGGAGGCCGGCATGAGGGGGCCGGTGCCTACCGCTCACTCCCTGGAAGTCCTTCTCGGCCACGAAGGGTTAGGACTTCCCGCTAGGAAGAACCGTTGGGACTTGGAAGGCGGAGCAAGTTATCCCTCTCACAGGTTTTCAGGTGGAGGAGATATTCGCACCCCTAAAAGTGTCACCACCTCAAATACACCGGGGTAAGGTGCCAACTTACCCGGGCTCCTGGAACAGCTGCCCGGCTGAAGCCCAAAATAAAAACCTCATAGGGTTTTTTCTCCAAAACGTCAATGAAGACAGACCTGCGAGCGAGGCCAACGGGGACTTCCAGGAGGCCGGCATGAGGGGGCCGGTGCCTACCGCTCACTCCCTGGAAGTCCTTCTCGGCCACGAAGGGTTAGGACTTCCCGCTAGGAAGAACCGTTGGGACTTGGAAGGCGGAGCAAGTTATCCCTCTCACAGGTTTTCAGGTGGAGGAGATATTCGCACCCCTAAAAGTGTCACCACCTCAAATACACCGGGGTAAGGTGCCAACTTACCCGGGCTCCTGGAACAGCTGCCCGGCTGAAGCCCAAAATAAAAACCTCATAGGGTTTTTTCTCCAAAACATCAATGAAGACAGACCTGCGAGCGAGGCCGATGGGGACTTCCAGGAGGCCGGCATGAGGGGGCCGGTGCCTACCGCTCACTCCCTGGAAGTCCTTCTCGGCCACGAAGGGTTAGGACTTCCCGCTAGGAAGAACCGTTGGGACATGGAAGGCGGAGCAAGTTATCCCTCTCACAGGTTTTCAGGTGGAGGAGATATTCGCACCCCTAAAAGTGTCACCACCTCAAATACACCGGGGTAAGGTGCCAACTTACCCGGGCTCCTGGAACAGCTGCCCGGCTAAAGCCCAAAATAAAAACCTCATAGGGTTTTATCTCCAAAACGTCAATGAAGACAGACCTGCGAGCGAGGCCGACGGGGACTTCCAGGAGGCCGGCATGAGGGGGCCGGTGCCTACCGCTCACTCCCTGGAAGTCCTTCTCGGCCACGAAGGGTTAGGACTTCCCGCTAGGAAGAACCGTTGGGACTTGGAAGGCGGAGCAAGTTATCCCTCTCACAGGTTTTCAGGTGGAGGAGATATTCGCACCCCTAAAAGTGTCACCACCTCAAATACACCGGGGTAAGGTGCCAACTTACCCGGGCTCCTGCAACTGCTGCCCGGCTGAAGCCCAAAATAAAAACCTCATAGGGTTTTTTTCTCCAAAACGTCAATGAAGACAGACCTGCGAGCGAGGCCGACGGGGACTTCCAGGAGGCCGGCATGACGTGCCACTACATACCGGTCACACCATGGAAGTCCTTCTCGGGTTGGACCAGGTGCAGCTCCCGCTAGAACGTGCAGCACGTCCTCCTTCATGGTACTCGGTTGGAGTGGACGAGCTCCTGCAACTGCTGGTCGGCCTGGGACTTCAGAAAGAATGCACCAAAGTTCTTTCGTGGAAGTTAAGGCGCAGCGGACCGACCGGCGAACGTGGCCGAGGTGGACTTCCAGGAGACACCGTGAGAGGGCCGGTACCTATCGCTCATACCCTGGAAGTCACTCTCGGCCACGAACGGTTAGGACTTCCCGTTAGGAAGAACCGTTGGGACTTGGAACGCAAAACAGAAAGGCCCTCTCACAGGCTTTCAGGTGAAGGAGATATTCGCACCCCTAAAAGTGTCACCACCTCAAATACACCGGGGTAAGGTGCCAACTTACCCGGGCTCCTGGAACTGCTGCCCGGCTGAAGCCCAAAATAAAAATCTCATAGGGTTTTTTTCTCCAAAACGTCAATGAAGACAGACCTGCGAGCGAGGCCGACGGGGACTTCCAGGAGGCCGGCATGACGTGCCACTACATACCGGTCACACCATGGAAGTCCTTCTCGGGTTGGACCAGGTGCAGCTCCCGCTAGAACGTGCAGCACGTCCTCCTTCATGGTACTCGGTTGGAGTGGACGAGCTCCTGCAACTGCTGGTCGGCCTGGGACTTCAGAAAGAATGCACCAAAGTTCTTTCGTGGAAGTTAAGGCGCAGCGGACCGACCAGCGAACGTGGCCGAGGTGGACTTCCAGGAGACACCGTGAGAGGGCCGGTACCTATCGCTCATACCCTGGAAGTCACTCTCGGCCACGAACGGTTAGGACTTCCCGTTAGGAAGAACCGTTGGGACTTGGAACGCAAAACAGAAAGGCCCTCTCACAGGTTTTCAGGTGAAGGAGATATTCGCACCCATAAAAGTGTCACCACCTCAAATACACCGGGGTAAGGTGCCAACTTACCCGGGCTCCTGGAACTGCTGCCCGGCTGAAGCCCAAAATAAAAACCTCATAGGGTTTTTTTCTCCAAAACGTCAATGAAGACAGACTTGCGAGCGAGGCTGACGGGGACTTCCAGGAGGCCGGCATGACGTGCCACTACATACCGATCACACCATGGAAGTCCTTCTTGGGTTGGACCAGGTGCAGCTCCCGCTAGAACGTGCAGCACGTCCTCCTTCAACGTTCCTTCGGGTAGGAGTTGCAACGGTGGACGAGCTCCTGCAAATGCTGGTCGGCCTGGGACTTCAGAAAGAATGCACCAAAGTTATTTCATGGAAGTTAAGGCGAAGCGGACCGACCAGCGAACGGGGCCGACGGGGACTTCCAGGAGATACCGTGAGAGGGCGGGCCGGTACCTATCGCTCAAACCCTGGAAGTCACTCTCGGCCAGGAACAGTTAGGACTTCCCGCTAGGAAGAACCGTTGGGACTTGGAACTCAAATCCTAAATGCCCTCTCAGAGGTTTTCAGGTGGAGGAGATATTCGCACCCCTAAAAGTGTCACCACCTCAAATACACCGGGGTAAGGTGCCAACTTACCCGGGCTCCTGGAACAGCTGCCCGGCTGAAGCCCAAAATAAAAACCTCATAGGGTTTTTTCTCCAAAACGTCAATGAAGACAGACCTGCGAGCGAGGCCGACGGGGACTTCCAGGAGGCCGGCATGAGGGGGTCGGTTCCTACCGCTCACTCCCTGGAAGTCCTTCTCGGCCACGAAGGGTTAGGACTTCCCGCTAGGAAGAACCGTTGGGACTTGGAAGGCGGAGCAAGTTATCCCTCTCACAGGTTTTCAGGTGGAGGAGAAATTCGCACCCCTAAAAGTGTCACCACCTCAAATACACCGGGATAAGGTGCCAACTTACCCGGGCTCCTGGAACAGCTGCCCGGCTGAAGCCCAAAATAAAAACCTCATAGGGTTTTTTCTCCAAAACGTCAATGAAGACAGACCTGCGAGCGAGGCCGACGGGGACTTCCAGGAGGCAGGCATGAGGGGGCCGGTGCCTACCGCTCACTCCCTGGAAGTCCTTCTCGGCCACGAAGGGTTAGGACTTCCCGCTAGGAAGAACCGTTGGGATTTGGAAGGCGGAGCAAGTTATCCCTCTCACAGGTTTTCAGGTGGAGGAGATATTCGCACCCCTAAAAGTGTCACCACCTCAAATACACCGGGGTAAGGTGCCAACTTACCCGGGCTCCTGGAACAGCTGCCCGGCTGAAGCCCAAAATAAAAACCTCATAGGGTTCTTTCTCCAAAACGTCAATGAAGACAGACCTGCGAGCGAGGCCGACGGGGACTTCCAGGAGGCCGGCATGAGGGGGCCGGTGCCTACCGCTCACTCCCTGGAAGTCCTTCTCGGCCACGAAGGGTTAGGACTTCCCGCTAGGAAGAACCGTTGGGACTTGGAAGGCGGAGCAAGTTATCCCTCTCACAGGTTTTCAGGTGGAGGAGATATTCGCACCCCTAAAAGTGTCACCACCTCAAATACACCGGGGTAAGGTGCCAACTTACCCGGGCTCCTGGAACAGCTGCCCGGCTAAAGCCCAAAATAAAAACCTCATAGGGTTTTATCTCCAAAACGTCAATGAAGACAGACCTGCGAGCGAGGCCGACGGGGACTTCCAGGAGGCCGGCATGAGGGGGCCGGTGCCTACCGCTCACTCCCTGGAAGTCCTTCTCGGCCACGAAGGGTTAGGACTTCCCGCTAGGAAGAACCGTTGGGACTTGGAAGGCGGAGCAAGTTATCCCTCTCACAGGTTTTCAGGTGGAGGAGATATTCGCACCCCTAAAAGTGTCACCACCTCAAATACACCGGGGTAAGGTGCCAACTTACCCGGGCTCCTGGAACAGCTGCCCGGCTGAAGCCCAAAATAAAAACCTCATAGGGTTTTTTCTCCAAAACATCAATGAAGACAGACCTGCGAGCGAGGCCGATGGGGACTTCCAGGAGGCCGGCATGAGGGGGCCGGTGCCTACCGCTCACTCCCTGGAAGTCCTTCTCAGCCACGAAGGGTTAGGACTTCCCGCTAGGAAGAACCGTTGGGACATGGAAGGCGGAGCAAGTTATCCCTCTCACAGGTTTTCAGGTGGAGGAGATATTCGCACCCCTAAAAGTGTCACCAACTCAAATACACCGGGGTAAGGTGCCAACTTACCCGGGCTCCTGGAACAGCTGCCCGGCTAAAGCCCAAAATAAAAACCTCATAGGGTTTTATCTCCAAAACGTCAATGAAGACAGACCTGCGAGCGAGGCCGACGGGGACTTCCAGGAGGCCGGCATGAGGGGGCCGGTGCCTACCGCTCACTCCCTGGAAGTCCTTCTCGGCCACGAAGGGTTAGGACTTCCCGCTAGGAAGAACCGTTGGGACTTGGAAGGCGGAGCAAGTTATCCCTCTCACAGGTTTTCAGGTGGAGGAGATATTCGCACCCCTAAAAGTGTCACCACCTCAAATACACCGGGGTAAGGTGCCAACTTACCCGGGCTCCTGGAACAGCTGCCCGGCTGAAGCCCAAAATAAAAACCTCATAGGGTTTTTTCTCCAAAACGTCAATGAAGACAGACCTGCGAGCGAGGCCGACGGGGACTTCCAGGAGGCCGGCATGAGGGGGCCGGTGCCTACCGCTCACTGCCTGGAAGTCCTTCTCGGCCACGAAGGGTTAGGACTTCCCGCTAGGAAGAACCGTTGGGACTTGGAAGGCGGAGCAAGTTATCCCTCTCACAGGTTTTCAGGTGGAGGAGATATTCGCACCCCTAAAAGTGTCACCACCTCAAATACACCGGGGTAAGGTGCCAACTTACCCGGGCTCCTGGAACAGCTGCCCGGCTGAAGCCCAAAATAAAAACCTCATAGGGTTTTTTCTCCAAAACATCAATGAAGACAGACCTGCGAGCGAGGCCGATGGGGACTTCCAGGAGGCCGGCATGAGGGGGCCGGTGCCTACCGCTCACTCCCTGGAAGTCCTTCTCGGCCACGAAGGGTTAGGACTTCCCGCTAGGAAGAACCGTTGGGACTAGGAAGGCGGAGCAAGTTATCCCTCTCACAGGTTTTCAGGTGGAGGAGAAATTCGCACCCCTAAAAGTGTCACCACCTCAAATACACCGGGATAAGGTGCCAACTTACCCGGGCTCCTGGAACAGCTGCCCGGCTGAAGCCCAAAATAAAAACCTCATAGGGTTTTTTCTCCAAAACGTCAATGAAGACAGACCTGCGAGCGAGGCCGACGGGGACTTCCAGGAGGCCGGCATGAGGGGGCCGGTGCCTACCGCTCACTCCCTGGAAGTCCTTCTCGGCCACGAAGGGTTAGGACTTCCCGCTAGGAAGAACCGTTGGGATTTGGAAGGCGGAGCAAGTTATCCCTCTCACAGGTTTTCAGGTGGAGGAGATATTCGCACCCCTAAAAGTGTCACCACCTCAAATACACCGGGGTAAGGTGCCAACTTACCCGGGCTCCTGGAACAGCTGCCCGGCTGAAGCCCAAAATAAAAACCTCATAGGGTTCTTTCTCCAAAACGTCAATGAAGACAGACCTGCGAGCGAGGCCGACGGGGACTTCCAGGAGGCCGGCATGAGGGGGCCGGTGCCTACCGCTCACTCCCTGGAAGTCCTTCTCGGCCACGAAGGGTTAGGACTTCCCGCTAGGAAGAACCGTTGGGACTTGGAAGGCGGAGCAAGTTATCCCTCTCACAGGTTTTCAGGTGGAGGAGATATTCGCACCCCTAAAAGTGTCACCACCTCAAATACACCGGGGTAAGGTGCCAACTTACCCGGGCTCCTGGAACAGCTGCCCGGCTGAAGCCCAAAATAAAAACCTCATAGGGTTTTTTCTCCAAAACGTCAATGAAGACAGACCTGCGAGCGAGGCCGACGGGGACTTCCAGGAGGCCGGCATGAGGGGGCCGGTGCCTACCGCTCACTCCCTGGAAGTCCTTCTCGGCCACGAAGGGTTAGGACTTCCCGCTAGGAAGAACCGTTGGGACTTGGAAGGCGGAGCAAATTATCCCTCTCACAGGTTTTCAGGTGGAGGAGATATTCGCACCCCTAAAAGTGTCACCACCTCAAATACACCGGGGTAAGGTGCCAACTTACCCGGGCTCCTGGAACAGCTGCCCGGCTGAAGCCCAAAATAAAAACCTCATAGGGTTTTTTCTCCAAAACATCAATGAAGACAGACCTGCGAGCGAGGCCGATGGGGACTTCCAGGAGGCCGGCATGAGGGGGCCGGTGCCTACCGCTCACTCCCTGGAAGTCCTTCTCGGCCACGAAGGGTTAGGACTTCCCGCTAGGAAGAACCGTTGGGACATGGAAGGCGGAGCAAGTTATCCCTCTCACAGGTTTTCAGGTGGAGGAGATATTCGCACCCCTAAAAGTGTCACCACCTCAAATACACCGGGGTAAGGTGCCAACTTACCCGGGCTCCTGGAACAGCTGCCCGGCTAAAGCCCAAAATAAAAACCTCATAGGGTTTTATCTCCAAAACGTCAATGAAGACAGACCTGCGAGCGAGGCCGACGGGGACTTCCAGGAGGCCGGCATGAGGGGGCCGGTGCCTACGGCTCACTCCCTGGAAGTCCTTCTCGGCCACGAAGGGTTAGGACTTCCCGCTAGGAAGAACCGTTGGGACTTGGAAGGCGGAGCAAGTTATCCCTCTCACAGGTTTTCAGGTGGAGGAGATATTCGCACCCCTAAAAGTGTCACCACCTCAAATACACCGGGGTAAGGTGCCAACTTACCCGGGCTCCTGGAACAGCTTCCCGGCTGAAGCCCAAAATAAAAACCTCATAGGGTTTTTTCTCCAAAACGTCAATGAAGACAGACCTGCGAGCGAGGCCGACGGGGACTTCCAGGAGGCCGGCATGAGGGGGCCGGTGCCTACCGCTCACTGCCTGGAAGTCCTTCTCGGCCACGAAGGGTTAGGACTTCCCGCTAGGAAGAACCGTTGGGACTTGGAAGGCGGAGCAAGTTATCCCTCTCACAGGTTTTCAGGTGGAGGAGATATTCGCACCCCTAAAAGTGTCACCACCTCAAATACACCGGGGTAAGGTGCCAACTTACCCGGGCTCCTGGAACAGCTGCCCGGCTGAAGCCCAAAATAAAAACCTCATAGGGTTTTTTCTCCAAAACATCAATGAAGACAGACCTGCGAGCGAGGCCGATGGGGACTTCCAGGAGGCCGGCATGAGGGGGCCGGTGCCTACCGCTCACTCCCTGGAAGTCCTTCTCGGCCACGAAGGGTTAGGACTTCCCGCTAGGAAGAACCGTTGGGACTAGGAAGGCGGAGCAAGTTATCCCTCTCACAGGTTTTCAGGTGGAGGAGATATTCGCACCCCTAAAAGTGTCACCACCTCAAATACACCGGGGTAAGGTGCCAACTTACCCGGGCTCCTGGAACAGCTGCCCGGCTGAAGCCCAAAATAAAAACCTCATAGGGTTTTTTCTCCAAAACGTCAATGAAGACAGACCTGCGAGCGAGGCCGACGGGGACTTCCAGGAGGCCGGCATGAGGGGGCCGGTGCCTACCGCTCACTCCCTGGAAGTCCTTCTCGGCCACGAAGGGTTAGGACTTCCCGCTAGGAAGAACCGTTGGGACTTGGAAGGCGGAGCAAGTTATCCCTCTCACAGGTTTTCAGGTGGAGGAGATATTCGCACCCCTAAAAGTGTCACCACCTCAAATACACCGGGGTAAGGTGCCAACTTACCCGGGCTCCTGGAACAGCTGCCCGGCTGAAGCCCAAAATAAAAACCTCATAGGGTTTTTTCTCCAAAACATCAATGAAGACAGACCTGCGAGCGAGGCCGATGGGGACTTCCAGGAGGCCGGCATGAGGGGGCCGGTGCCTACCGCTCACTCCCTGGAAGTCCTTCTCGGCCACGAAGGGTTAGGACTTCCCGCTAGGAAGAACCGTTGGGACATGGAAGGCGGAGCAAGTTATCCCTCTCACAGGTTTTCAGGTGGAGGAGATATTCGCACCCCTAAAAGTGTCACCACCTCAAATACACCGGGGTAAGGTGCCAACTTACCCGGGCTCCTGGAACAGCTGCCCGGCTAAAGCCCAAAATAAAAACCTCATAGGGTTTTATCTCCAAAACGTCAATGAAGACAGACCTGCGAGCGAGGCCGACGGGGACTTCCAGGAGGCCGGCATGAGGGGGCCGGTGCCTACCGCTCACTCCCTGGAAGTCCTTCTCGGCCACGAAGGGTTAGGACTTCCCGCTAGGAAGAACCGTTGGGACTTGGAAGGCGGAGCAAGTTATCCCTCTCACAGGTTTTCAGGTGGAGGAGATATTCGCACCCCTAAAAGTGTCACCACCTCAAATACACCGGGGTAAGGTGCCAACTTACCCGGGCTCCTGGAACAGCTGCCCGGCTGAAGCCCAAAATAAAAACCTCATAGGGTTTTTTCTCCAAAACGTCAATGAAGACAGACCTGCGAGCGAGGCCGATGGGGACTTCCAGGAGGCCGGCATGAGGGGGCCAGTGCCTACCGCTCACTCCCTGGAAATCCTTCTCGGCCACGAAGGGTTAGGACTTCCCGCTAGGAAGAACCGTTGGGACATGGAAGGCGGAGCAAGTTATCCCTCTCACAGGTTTTCAGGTGGAGGAGATATTCGCACCCCTAAAAGTGTCACCACCTCAAATACACCGGGGTAAGGTGCCAACTTACCCGGGCTCCTGGAACAGCTGCCCGGCTAAAGCCCAAAATAAAAACCTCATAGGGTTTTATCTCCAAAACGTCAATGAAGACAGACCTGCGAGCGAGGCCGACGGGGACTTCCAGGAGGCCGGCATGAGGGGGCCGGTGCCTACCGCTCACTCCCTGGAAGTCCTTCTCGGCCATGAAGGGTTAGGACTTCCCGCTAGGAAGAACCGTTGGGACTTGGAAGGCGGAGCAAGTTATCCCTCTCACAGGTTTTCAGGTGGAGGAGATATTCGCACCCCTAAAAGTGTCACCACCTCAAATACACCGGGGTAAGGTGCCAACTTACCCGGGCTCCTGGAACAGCTGCCCGGCTGAAGCCCAAAATAAAAACCTCATAGGGTTTTTTCTCCAAAACGTCAATGAAGACAGACCTGCGAGCGAGGCCGACGGGGACTTCCAGGAGGCCGGCATGAGGGGGCCGGTGCCTACCGCTCACTCCCTGGAAGTCCTTCTCGGCCACGAAGGGTTAGGACTTCCCGCTAGGAAGAACCGTTGGGACTTGGAAGGCGGAGCAAGTTATCCCTCTCACAGGTTTTCAGGTGGAGGAGATATTCGCACCCCTAAAAGTGTCACCACCTCAAATACACCGGGGTAAGGTGCCAACTTACCCGGGCTCCTGGAACAGCTGCCCGGCTGAAGCCCAAAATAAAAACCTCAATGAAGACAGACCTGCGAGCGAGGCCGATGGGGACTTCCAGGAGGCCGGCATGAGGGGGCCGGTGCCTACCGCTCACTCCCTGGAAGTCCTTCTCGGCCACGAAGGGTTAGGACTTCCCGCTAGGAAGAACCGTTGGGACATGGAAGGCGGAGCAAGTTATCCCTCTCACAGGTTTTCAGGTGGAGGAGATATTCGCACCCCTAAAAGTGTCACCACCTCAAATACACCGGGGTAAGGTGCCAACTTACCCGGGCTCCTGGAACAGCTGCCCGGCTAAAGCCCAAAATAAAAACCTCATAGGGTTTTATCTCCAAAACGTCAATGAAGACAGACCTGCGAGCGAGGCCGACGGGGACTTCCAGGAGGCCGGCATGAGGGGGCCGGTGCCTACCGCTCACTCCCTGGAAGTCCTTCTCGGCCATGAAGGGTTAGGACTTCCCGCTAGGAAGAACCGTTGGGACTTGGAAGGCGGAGCAAGTTATCCCTCTCACAGGTTTTCAGGTGGAGGAGATATTCGCACCCCTAAAAGTGTCACCACCTCAAATACACCGGGGTAAGGTGCCAACTTACCCGGGCTCCTGGAACAGCTGCCCGGCTGAAGCCCAAAATAAAAACCTCAATGAAGACAGACCTGCGAGCGAGGCCGATGGGGACTTCCAGGAGGCCGGCATGAGGGGGCCGGTGCCTACCGCTCACTCCCTGGAAGTCCTTCTCGGCCACGAAGGGTTAGGACTTCCCGCTAGGAAGAACCGTTGGGACATGGAAGGCGGAGCAAGTTATCCCTCTCACAGGTTTTCAGGTGGAGGAGATATTCGCACCCCTAAAAGTGTCACCACCTCAAATACACCGGGGTAAGGTGCCAACTTACCCGGGCTCCTGGAACAGCTGCCCGGCTAAAGCCCAAAATAAAAACCTCATAGGGTTTTATCTCCAAAACGTCAATGAAGACAGACCTGCGAGCGAGGCCGACGGGGACTTCCAGGAGGCCGGCATGAGGGGGCCGGTGCCTACCGCTCACTCCCTGGAAGTCCTTCTCGGCCATGAAGGGTTAGGACTTCCCGCTAGGAAGAACCGTTGGGACTTGGAAGGCGGAGCAAGTTATCCCTCTCACAGGTTTTCAGGTGGAGGAGATATTCGCACCCCTAAAAGTGTCACCACCTCAAATACACCGGGGTAAGGTGCCAACTTACCCGGGCTCCTGGAACAGCTGCCCGGCTGAAGCCCAAAATAAAAACCTCATAGGGTTTTTTCTCCAAAACGTCAATGAAGACAGACCTGCGAGCGAGGCCGACGGGGACTTCCAGGAGGCCGGCATGAGGGGGCCGGTGCCTACCGCTCACTGCCTGGAAGTCCTTCTCGGCCACGAAGGGTTAGGACTTCCCGCTAGGAAGAACCGTTGGGACTTGGAAGGCGGAGAAAGTTATCCCTCTCACAGGTTTTCAGGTGGAGGAGATATTCGCACCCCTAAAAGTGTCACCACCTCAAATACACCGGGGTAAGGTGCCAAAGTACCCGGGCTCCTGGAACTGCAGCCCGGCTGAAGCACAGAATAAAAACCTCATAGGGTTTTTTCTCCAAAACGTCAATGAAGACAGACCTGCGAGCGAGGCCGACGGGGACTTCCAGGAGGCCGGCATGGCCTGCCACTACCTACCGGTCACAACCATGGAAGTCCTTCTCGGCTTGGAACGGGTGCAGCTCCCGCTAGAACGTGCTGCACGTCCTCCTTCAAGGTACTCGGTTGGAGTGGAAGAGCTCCTGCAACTGCTGGTCGGCCTGGGACTTCAGAAAGAATGCACCAAAGTTGTTTCATGGCAAGTCAGGTGCAGCGGACAGACCAGAGTAAGAGGCCGACGGGGACTTCCAGGAGGCCGGCATGGCCTGCCACTACCTACCGGTCACAACCATGGAAGTCCTTCTCGGCTTGGAACGGGTGCAGCTCCCGCTAGAACGTGCAGCACGTCCTACTTCAAGGTACTCGGTTGGAGTGGAAGAGCTCCTGCAACTGCTGGTCGGCCTGGGACTTCAGAAAGAATGCACCAAAGTTCTTTCATGGCAAGTCAGGTGCAGCGGATAGACCAGAGTAAGAGGCCGACGGGGACTTCCAGGAGGCCGGCATGGCCTGCCACTACCTACCGGTCACAACCATGGAAGTCCTTCTCGGCTTGGAACGGGTGCAGCTCCCGCTAGAACGTGCAGCACGTCCTCCTTCAAGGTACTCGGTTTGAGTGGAAGAGCTCCTGCAACTGCTGGTCGGCCTGGGACTTCAGAAAGAATGCACCAAAGTTCTTTCATGGCAAGTCAGGTGCAGCGGACAGACTAGAGTAAGAGGCCGACGGGGACTTCCAGGAGGCCGGCATGAGGGGGCCGGTGCCTACCGCTCACTCCCTGGAAGTCCTTCTAGGCCACGAAGGGTTAGGACTTCCCGCTAGGAAGAACCGTTGGGACTTGGAAGGCGGAGCAAGTTATCCCTCTCACAGGTTTTCCGGTGGAGGAGATATTCGCACCCCTAAAAGTGTCACCACCTCAAATACACCGGGGTAAGGTGCCAAAGTACCCGGGCTCCTGGAACTGCAGCCCGGCTGAAGCACAGTATAAAAACCTCATATGGTTTTTTCTCCAAAACGTCAATGAAGACAGACCTGAGAGCGAGGCCGACGGGGACTTCCAGGAGGCCGGCATGGCCTGCCACTACCTACCGGTCACAACCATGGAAGTCCTTCTCGGCTTGGAACGGGTGCAGCTCCCGCTAGAACGTGCAGCACGTCCTCCTTCAAGGTACTCGGTTGGAGTGGAAGAGCTCCTGCAACTGCTGGTCGGCCTGGGACTTCAGAAAGAATGCACCAAAGTTCTTTCATGGCAAGTCAGGTGCAGCGGACAGACCAGAGTAAGAGGCCGACGGGGACTTCCAGGAGGCCGGCATGGCCTGCCACTACCTACCGGTCACAACCATGGAAGTCCTTCTCGGCTTGGAACGGGTGCAGCTCCCGCTAGAACGTGCAGCACGTCCTCCTTCAAGGTACTCGGTTGGAGTGGAAGAGCTCCTGCAACTGCTGGTCGGCCTGGGACTTCAGAAAGAATGCACCAAAGTTCTTTCATGGCAAGTCAGGTGCAGCGGACAGACCAGAGTAAGAGGCCGACGGGGACTTCCAGGAGGCCGGCATGGCCTGCCACTACCTACCGGTCACAACCATGGAGGTCCTTCTCGGCTTGGAACGGGTGCAGCTCCCGCTAGAACGTGCAGCACGTCCTCCTTCAAGGTACTCGGTTGGAGTGGAAGAGCTCCTGCAACTGCTGGTCGGCCTGGGACTTCAGAAAGAATGCACCAAAGTTCTTTCATGGCAAGTCAGGTGCAGCGGACAGACCAGAGTAAGAGGCCGACGGGGACTTCCAGGAGGCCGGCATGAGGGGGCCGGTGCCTACCGCTCACTCCCTGGAAGTCCTTCTCGGTCACGAAGGGTTAGGACTTCCCGCTAGGAAGAACCGTTGGGACTTGGAACGCGGAGCAGAAATGCCCTCTCACAGGATTTCAGGTGAAGGAGATATTTGCACCCCTAAAGGTGTCACCACCTCAAATACACCGGGGTAAGGTGCCAAAGTACCCGGGCTCCTGGAACTGCAGCCCGGCTGAAGCACAGAATAAAAACCTCATAGGGTTTTTTCTCCAAAACGTCAATGAAGACAGACCTGCGAGCGAGGCCGACGGGGACTTCCAGGAGGCCGGCATGGCCTGCCACTAGCTACCGGTCACAACCATGGAAGTCCTTCTCGGCTTGGAACGGGTGCAGCTTCCGCTAGAACGTGCAGCACGTCCTCCTTCAAGGTACTCGGTTGGAGTGGAAGAGCTCCTGCAACTGCTGGCCGGCCTGGGACTTCAGAAAGAATGCACCAAAGTTCTTTCATGGCAAGTCAGGTGCAGCGGACAGACCAGAGTAAGAGGCCGACGGGGACTTCCAGGAGGCCAGCATGGCCTGCCACTACCTACCGGTCACAACCATGGAAGTCCTTCTCGGCTTGGAACGGGTGCAGCTCCCGCTAGAACATGCAGCACGTCCTCCTTCAAGGTACTCGGTTGGAGTGGAAGAGCTCCTGCAACTGCTGGTCGGCCTGGGACTTCAGAAATAATGCACCAAAGTTCTTTCATGGCAAGTCAGGTGCAGCGGACAGACCAGAGTAAGAGGCCGACGGGGACTTCCAGGAGGCCGGCATGAGGGGGCCGGTGCCTACCTCTCACGCCCTGGAAGTCCTTCTCGGTCACGAAGGGTTAGGACTTCCCGCTAGGAAGAACCGTTGGGACTTGGAACGCGGAGCAGAAATGCCACTCTCACAGGATTTCAGGTGAAGGAGATATTTGCACGCCTAAAAGTGTCACCACCTCAAATACACCGGGGTAAGGTGCCAACTTACCCGGGCTCCTGGAACAGCTGCCCGGCTGAAGCCCAAAATAAAAACCTCATAGGGTTTTTTCTCCAAAACGTCAATGAAGACAGACCTGCGAGCGAGGCCGACGGGGACTTCCAGGAGGCCGGCATGAGGGGGCCGGTGCCTACCGCTCACTCCCTGGAAGTCCTTCTCGGCCACGAAGGGTTAGGACTTCCCGCTAGGAAGAACCGTTGGGACTTGGAAGGCGGAGCAAGTTATCCCTCTCACAGGTTTTCAGGTGGAGGAGATATTCGCACCCCTAAAAGTGTCACCACCTCAAATACACCGGGGTAAGGTGCCAACTTACCCGGGCTCCTGGAACAGCTGCCCGGCTAAAGCCCAAAATAAAAACCTCATAGGGTTTTTTCTCCAAAACGTCAATGAAGACAGACCTGCGAGCGAGGCCGACGGGGACTTCCAGGAGGCCGGCATGAGGGGGCCGGTGCCTACCGCTCACTCCCTGGAAGTCCTTCTCGGCCACGAAGGGTTAGGACTTCCCGCTAGGAAGAACCGTTGGGACTTGGAAGGCGGAGCAAGTTATCCCTCTCACAGGTTTTCAGGTGGAGGAGAAATTCGCACCCCTAAAAGTGTCACCACCTCAAATACACCGGGATAAGGTGCCAACTTACCCGGGCTCCTGGAACAGCTGCCCGGCTGAAGCCCAAAATAAAAACCTCATAGGGTTTTTTCTCCAAAACGTCAATGAAGACAGACCTGCGAGCGAGGCCGACGGGGACTTCCAGGAGGCCGGCATGAGGGGGCCGGTGCCTACCGCTCACTCCCTGGAAGTCCTTCTCGGCCACGAAGGGTTAGGACTTCCCGCTAGGAAGAACCGTTGGGATTTGGAAGGCGGAGCAAGTTATCCCTCTCACAGGTTTTCAGGTGGAGGAGATATTCGCACCCCTAAAAGTGTCACCACCTCAAATACACCGGGGTAAGGTGCCAACTTACCCGGGCTCCTGGAACAGCTGCCCGGCTGAAGCCCAAAATAAAAACCTCATAGGGTTCTTTCTCCAAAACGTCAATGAAGACAGACCTGCGAGCGAGGCCGACGGGGACTTCCAGGAGGCCGGCATGAGGGGGCCGGTGCCTACCGCTCACTCCCTGGAAGTCCTTCTCGGCCACGAAGGGTTAGGACTTCCCGCTAGGAAGAACCGTTGGGACTTGGAAGGCGGAGCAAGTTATCCCTCTCACAGGTTTTCAGGTGGAGGAGATATTCGCACCCCTAAAAGTGTCACCACCTCAAATACACCGGGGTAAGGTGCCAACTTACCCGGGCTCCTGGAACAGCTGCCCGGCTGAAGCCCAAAATAAAAACCTCATAGGGTTTTTTCTCCAAAACGTCAATGAAGACAGACCTGCGAGCGAGGCCGACGGGGACTTCCAGGAGGCCGGCATGAGGGGGCCGGTGCCTACCGCTCACTCCCTGGAAGTCCTTCTCGGCCACGAAGGGTTAGGACTTCCCGCTAGGAAGAACCGTTGGGACTTGGAAGGCGGAGCAAATTATCCCTCTCACAGGTTTTCAGGTGGAGGAGATATTCGCACCCCTAAAAGTGTCACCACCTCAAATACACCGGGGTAAGGTGCCAACTTACCCGGGCTCCTGGAACAGCTGCCCGGCTGAAGCCCAAAATAAAAACCTCATAGGGTTTTTTCTCCAAAACATCAATGAAGACAGACCTGCGAGCGAGGCCGATGGGGACTTCCAGGAGACCGGCATGAGGGGGCCGGTGCCTACCGCTCACTCCCTGGAAGTCCTTCTCGGCCACGAAGGGTTAGGACTTCCCGCTAGGAAGAACCGTTGGGACATGGAAGGCGGAGCAAGTTATCCCTCTCACAGGTTTTCAGGTGGAGGAGATATTCGCACCCCTAAAAGTGTCACCACCTCAAATACACCGGGGTAAGGTGCCAACTTACCCGGGCTCCTGGAACAGCTGCCCGGCTAAAGCCCAAAATAAAAACCTCATAGGGTTTTATCTCCAAAACGTCAATGAAGACAGACCTGCGAGCGAGGCCGACGGGGACTTCCAGGAGGCCGGCATGAGGGGGCCGGTGCCTACCGCTCACTCCCTGGAAGTCCTTCTCGGCCACGAAGGGTTAGGACTTCCCGCTAGGAAGAACCGTTGGGACTTGGAAGGCGGAGCAAGTTATCCCTCTCACAGGTTTTCAGGTGGAGGAGATATTCGCACCCCTAAAAGTGTCACCACCTCAAATACACCGGGGTAAGGTGCCAACTTACCCGGGCTCCTGGAACAGCTGCCCGGCTGAAGCCCAAAATAAAAACCTCATAGGGTTTTTTCTCCAAAACGTCAATGAAGACAGACCTGCGAGCGAGGCCGACGGGGACTTCCAGGAGGCCGGCATGAGGGGGCCGGTGCCTACCGCTCACTGCCTGGAAGTCCTTCTCGGCCACGAAGGGTTAGGACTTCCCGCTAGGAAGAACCGTTGGGACTTGGAAGGCGGAGCAAGTTATCCCTCTCACAGGTTTTCAGGTGGAGGAGATATTCGCACCCCTAAAAGTGTCACCACCTCAAATACACCGGGGTAAGGTGCCAACTTACCCGGGCTCCTGGAACAGCTGCCCGGCTGAAGCCCAAAATAAAAACCTCATAGGGTTTTTTCTCCAAAACATCAATGAAGACAGACCTGCGAGCGAGGCCGATGGGGACTTCCAGGAGGCCGGCATGAGGGGACCGGTGCCTACCGCTCACTCCCTGGAAGTCCTTCTCGGCCACGAAGGGTTAGGACTTCCCGCTAGGAAGAACCGTTGGGACATGGAAGGCGGAGCAAGTTATCCCTCTCACAGGTTTTCAGGTGGAGGAGATATTCGCACCCCTAAAAGTGTCACCACCTCAAATACACCGGGGTAAGGTGCCAACTTACCCGGGCTCCTGGAACAGCTGCCCGGCTAAAGCCCAAAATAAAAACCTCATAGGGTTTTATCTCCAAAACGTCAATGAAGACAGACCTGCGAGCGAGGCCGACGGGGACTTCCAGGAGGCCGGCATGAGGGGGCCGGTGCCTACCGCTCACTCCCTGGAAGTCCTTCTCGGCCACGAAGGGTTAGGACTTCCCGCTAGGAAGAACCGTTGGGACTTGGAAGGCGGAGCAAGTTATCCCTCTCACAGGTTTTCAGGTGGAGGAGATATTCGCACCCCTAAAAGTGTCACCACCTCAAATACACCGGGGTAAGGTGCCAACTTACCCGGGCTCCTGGAACAGCTGCCCGGCTGAAGCCCAAAATAAAAACCTCATAGGGTTTTTTCTCCAAAACGTCAATGAAGACAGACCTGCGAGCGAGGCCGACGGGGACTTCCAGGAGGCCGGCATGAGGGGGCCGGTGCCTACCGCTCACTCCCTGGAAGTCCTTCTCGGCCACGAAGGGTTAGGACTTCCCGCTAGGAAGAACCGTTGGGACTTGGAAGGCGGAGCAAGTTATCCCTCTCACAGGTTTTCAGGTGGAGGAGATATTCGCACCCCTAAAAGTGTCACCACCTCAAATACACCGGGGTAAGGTGCCAACTTACCCGGGCTCCTGGAACAGCTGCCCGGCTGAAGCCCAAAATAAAAACCTCATAGGGTTTTTTCTCCAAAACATCAATGAAGACAGACCTGCGAGCGAGGCCGATGGGGACTTCCAGGAGGCCGGCATGAGGGGGCCGGTGCCTACCGCTCACTCCCTGGAAGTCCTTCTCGGCCACGAAGGGTTAGGACTTCCCGCTAGGAAGAACCGTTGGGACATGGAAGGCGGAGCAAGTTATCCCTCTCACAGGTTTTCAGGTGGAGGAGATATTCGCACCCCTAAAAGTGTCACCACCTCAAATACACCGGGGTAAGGTGCCAACTTACCTGGGCTCCTGGAACAGCTGCCCGGCTAAAGCCCAAAATAAAAACCTCATAGGGTTTTATCTCCAAAACGTCAATGAAGACAGACCTGCGAGCGAGGCCGACGGGGACTTCCAGGAGGCCGGCATGAGGGGGCCAGTGCCTACCGCTCACTCCCTGGAAGTCCTTCTCGGCCACGAAGGGTTAGGACTTCCCGCTAGGAAGAACCGTTGGGACTTGGAAGGCGGAGCAAGTTATCCCTCTCACAGGTTTTCAGGTGGAGGAGTTATTCGCACCCCTAAAAGTGTCACCACCTCAAATACACCGGGGTAAGGTGCCAACTTACCCGGGCTCCTGGAACAGCTGCCCGGCTGAAGCCCAAAATAAAAACCTCATAGGGTTTTTTCTCCAAAACGTCAATGAAGACAGACCTGCGAGCGAGGCCGACGGGGACTTCCAGGAGGCCGGCATGAGGGGGCCGGTGCCTACCGCTCACTCCCTGGAAGTCCTTCTCGGCCACGAAGGGTTAGGACTTCCCGCTAGGAAGAACCGTTGGGACTTGGAAGACGGAGCAAGTTATCCCTCTCACAGGTTTTCAGGTGGAGGAGATATTCGCACCCCTAAAAGTGTCACCACCTCAAATACACCGGGGTAAGGTGCCAACTTACCCGGGCTCCTGGAACAGCTGCCCGGCTGAAGCCCAAAATAAAAACCTCATAGGGCTTTTTCTCCAAAACATCAATGAAGACAGACCTGCGAGCGAGGCCGATGGGGACTTCCAGGAGGCCGGCATGAGGGGGCCGGTGCCTACCGCTCACTCCCTGGAAGTCCTTCTCGGCCACGAAGGGTTAGGACTTCCCGCTAGGAAGAACCGTTGGGACATGGAAGGCGGAGCAAGTTATCCCTCTCACAGGTTTTCAGGTGGAGGAGATATTCGCACCCCTAAAAGTGTCACCACCTCAAATACACCGGGGTAAGGTGCCAACTTACCCGGGCTCCTGGAACAGCTGCCCGGCTAAAGCCCAAAATAAAAACCTCATAGGGTTTTATCTCCAAAACGTCAATGAAGACAGACCTGCGAGCGAGGCCGACGGGGACTTCCAGGAGGCCGGCATGAGGGGGCCGGTGCCTACCGCTCACTCCCTGGAAGTCCTTCTCGGCCACGAAGTGTTAGGACTTCCCGCTAGGAAGAACCGTTGGGACTTGGAAGGCGGAGCAAGTTATCCCTCTCACAGGTTTTCAGGTGGAGGAGATATTCGCACCCCTAAAAGTGTCACCACCTCAAATACACCGGGGTAAGGTGCCAACTTACCCGGGCTCCTGGAACAGCTGCCCGGCTGAAGCCCAAAATAAAAACCTCATAGGGTTTTTTCTCCAAAACGTCAATGAAGACAGACCTGCGAGCGAGGCCGACGGGGACTTCCAGGAGGCCGGCATGAGGGGGCCGGTGCCTACCGCTCACTCCCTGGAAGTCCTTCTCGGCCACGAAGGGTTAGGACTTCCCGCTAGGAAGAACCGTTGGGACTTGGAAGGCGGAGCAAGTTATCCCTCTCACAGGTTTTCAGGTGGAGGAGATATTCGCACCCCTAAAAGTGTCACCACCTCAAATACACCGGGGTAAGGTGCCAACTTACCCGGGCTCCTGGAACAGCTGCCCGGCTGAAGCCCAAAATAAAAACCTCATAGGGCTTTTTCTCCAAAACATCAATGAAGACAGACCTGCGAGCGAGGCCGATGGGGACTTCCAGGAGGCCGGCATGAGGGGGCCGGTGCCTACCGCTCACTCCCTGGAAGTCCTTCTCGGCCACGAAGGGTTAGGACTTCCCGCTAGGAAGAACCGTTGGGACATGGAAGGCGGAGCAAGTTATCCCTCTCACAGGTTTTCAGGTGGAGGAGATATTCGCACCCCTAAAAGTGTCACCACCTCAAATACACCGGGGTAAGGTGCCAACTTACCCGGGCTCCTGGAACAGCTGCCCGGCTAAAGCCCAAAATAAAAACCTCATAGGGTTTTATCTCCAAAACGTCAATGAAGACAGACCTGCGAGCGAGGCCGACGGGGACTTCCAGGAGGCCGGCATGAGGGGGCCGGTGCCTACCGCTCACTCCCTGGAAGTCCTTCTCGGCCACGAAGGGTTAGGACTTCCCGCTAGGAAGAACCGTTGGGACTTGGAAGGCGGAGCAAGTTATCCCTCTCACAGGTTTTCAGGTGGAGGAGATATTCGCACCCCTAAAAGTGTCACCACCTCAAATACACCGGGGTAAGGTGCCAACTTACCCGGGCTCCTGGAACAGCTGCCCGGCTGAAGCCCAAAATAAAAACCTCATAGGGTTTTTTCTCCAAAACGTCAATGAAGACAGACCTGCGAGCAAGGCCGACGGGGACTTCCAGGAGGCCGGCATGAGGGGGCCGGTGCCTACCGCTCACTGCCTGGAAGTCCTTCTCGGCCACGAAGGGTTAGGACTTCCCGCTAGGAAGAACCGTTGGGACTTGGAAGGCGGAGAAAGTTATCCCTCTCACAGGTTTTCAGGTGGAGGAGATATTCGCACCCCTAAAAGTGTCACCACCTCAAATACACCGGGGTAAGGTGCCAACTTACCCGGGCTCCTGGAACAGCTGCCCGGCTGAAGCCCAAAATAAAAACCTCATAGGGTTTTTCTCCAAAACATCAATGAAGACAGACCTGCGAGCGAGGCCGATGGGGACTTCCAGGAGGCCGGCATGAGGGGGCCGGTGCCTACCGCTCACTCCCTGGAAGTCCTTCTCGGCCACGAAGGGTTAGGACTTCCCGCTAGGAAGAACCGTTGGGACATGGAAGGCGGAGCAAGTTATCCCTCTCACAGGTTTTCAGGTGGAGGAGATATTCGCACCCCTAAAAGTGTCACCACCTCAAATACACCGGGGTAAGGTGCCAAAGTACCCGGGCTCCTGGAACTGCAGCCCGGCTGAAGCACAGAATAAAAACCTCAAAGGGTTTTTTCTCCAAAACGTCAATGAAGACAGACCTGCGAGCGAGGCCGACGGGGACTTCCAGGAGGCCGGCATGAGGGGGCCGGTGCCTACCGCTCACTCCCTGGAAGTCCTTCTCGGCCACGAAGGGTTAGGACTTCCCGCTAGGAAGAACCGTTGGGACTTGGAAGGCGGAGCAAGTTATCCCTCTCACAGGTTTTCAGGTGGAGGAGATATTCGCACCCCTAAAAGTGTCACCACCTCAAATACACCGGGGTAAGGTGCCAACTTACCCGGGCTCCTGGAACAGCTGCCCGGCTGAAGCCCAAAATAAAAACCTCATAGGGTTTTTTCTCCAAAACGTCAATGAAGACAGACCTGCGAGCAAGGCCGACGGGGACTTCCAGGAGGCCGGCATGAGGGGGCCGGTGCCTACCGCTCACTGCCTGGAAGTCCTTCTCGGCCACGAAGGGTTAGGACTTCCCGCTAGGAAGAACCGTTGGGACTTGGAAGGCGGAGAAAGTTATCCCTCTCACAGGTTTTCAGGTGGAGGAGATATTCGCACCCCTAAAAGTGTCACCACCTCAAATACACCGGGGTAAGGTGCCAACTTACCCGGGCTCCTGGAACAGCTGCCCGGCTGAAGCCCAAAATAAAAACCTCATAGGGTTTTTTCTCCAAAACATCAATGAAGACAGACCTGCGAGCGAGGCCGATGGGGACTTCCAGGAGGCCGGCATGAGGGGGCCGGTGCCTACCGCTCACTCCCTGGAAGTCCTTCTCGGCCACGAAGGGTTAGGACTTCCCGCTAGGAAGAACCGTTGGGACATGGAAGGCGGAGCAAGTTATCCCTCTCACAGGTTTTCAGGTGGAGGAGATATTCGCACCCCTAAAAGTGTCACCACCTCAAATACACCGGGGTAAGGTGCCAAAGTACCCGGGCTCCTGGAACTGCAGCCCGGCTGAAGCACAGAATAAAAACCTCAAAGGGTTTTTTCTCCAAAACGTCAATGAAGACAGACCTGCGAGCGAGGCCGACGGGGACTTCCAGGAGGCCGGCATGGCCTGCCACTACCTACCGGTCACAACCATGGAAGTCCTTCTCGGCTTGGAACGGGTGCAGCTCCCGCTAGAACGTGCTGCACGTCCTCCTTCAAGGTACTCGGTTGGAGTGGAAGAGCTCCTGCAACTGCTGGTCGGCCTGGGACTTCAGAAAGAATGCACCAAAGTTGTTTCATGGCAAGTCAGGTGCAGCGGACAGACCAGAGTAAGAGGCCGACGGGGACTTCCAGGAGGCCGGCATGGCCTGCCACTACCTACCGGTCACAACCATGGAAGTCCTTCTCGGCTTGGAACGGGTGCAGCTCCCGCTAGAACGTGCAGCACGTCCTACTTCAAGGTACTCGGTTGGAGTGGAAGAGCTCCTGCAACTGCTGGTCGGCCTGGGACTTCAGAAAGAATGCACCAAAGTTCTTTCATGGCAAGTCAGGTGCAGCGGACAGACCAGAGTAAGAGGCCGACGGGGACTTCCAGGAGGCCGGCATGGCCTGCCACTACCTACCGGTCACAACCATGGAAGTCCTTCTCGGCTTGGAACGGGTGCAGCTCCCGCTAGAACGTGCAGCACGTCCTCCTTCAAGGTACTCGGTTGGAGTGGAAGAGCTCCTGCAACTGCTGGTCGGCCTGGGACTTCAGAAAGAATGCACCAAAGTTCTTTCATGGCAAGTCAGGTGCAGCGGACAGACCAGAGTAAGAGGCCGACGGGGACTTCCAGGAGGCCGGCATGAGGGGGCCGGTGCCTACCGCTCACTCCCTGGAAGTCCTTCTCGGCCACGAAGGGTTAGGACTTCCCGCTAGGAAGAACCGTTGGGACTTGGAAGGCGGAGCAAGTTATCCCTCTCACAGGATTTCAGGTGGAGAAGATATTCGCACCCCTAAAAGTGTCACCACCTCAAATACACCGGGGTAAGGTGCCAAAGTACCCGGGCTCCTGGAACTGCAGCCCGGCTGAAGCACAGAATAAAAACCTCATATGGTTTTTTCTCCAAAACGTCAATGAAGACAGACCTGAGAGCGAGGCCGACGGGGACTTCCAGGAGGCCGGCATGGCCTGCCACTACCTACCGGTCACAACCATGGAAGTCCTTCTCGGCTTGGAACGGGTGCAGCTCCCGCTAGAACGTGCAGCACGTCCTCCTTCAAGGTACTCGGTTGGAGTGGAAGAGCTCCTGCAACTGCTGGTCGGCCTGGGACTTCAGAAAGAATGCACCAAAGTTCTTTCATGGCAAGTCAGGTGCAGCGGACAGACCAGAGTAAGAGGCCGACGGGGACTTCCAGGAGGCCGGCATGGCCTGCCACTACCTACCGGTCACAACCATGGAAGTCCTTCTCGGCTTGGAACGGGTGCAGCTCCCGCTAGAACGTGCAGCACGTCCTCCTTCAAGGTACTCGGTTGGAGTGGAAGAGCTCCTGCAACTGCTGGTCGGCCTGGGACTTCAGAAAGAATGCACCAAAGTTCTTTCATGGCAAGTCAGGTGCAGCGGACAGACCAGAGTAAGAGGCCGACGGGGACTTCCAGGAGGCCGGCATGGCCTGCCACTACCTACCGGTCACAACCATGGAGGTCCTTCTCGGCTTGGAACGGGTGCAGCTCCCGCTAGAACGTGCAGCACGTCCTCCTTCAAGGTACTCGGTTGGAGTGGAAGAGCTCCTGCAACTGCTGGTCGGCCTGGGACTTCAGAAAGAATGCACCAAAGTTCTTTCATGGCAAGTCAGGTGCAGCGGACAGACCAGAGTAAGAGGCCGACGGGGACTTCCAGGAGGCCGGCATGAGGGGGCCGGTGCCTACCGCTCACTCCCTGGAAGTCCTTCTCGGTCACGAAGGGTTAGGACTTCCCGCTAGGAAGAACCGTTGGGACTTGGAACGCGGAGCAGAAATGCCCTCTCACAGGATTTCAGGTGAAGGAGATATTTGCACCCCTAAAGGTGTCACCACCTCAAATACACCGGGGTAAGGTGCCAAAGTACCCGGGCTCCTGGAACTGCAGCCCGGCTGAAGCACAGAATAAAAACCTCATAGGGTTTTATCTCCAAAACGTCAATGAAGACAGACCTGCGAGCGAGGCCGACGGGGACTTCCAGGAGGCCGGCATGGCCTGTGACTAGCTACCGGTCACAACCATGGAAGTCCTTCTCGGCTTGGAACGGGTGCAGCTTCCGCTAGAACGTGCAGCACGTCCTCCTTCAAGGTACTCGGTTGGCGTGGAAGAGCTCCTGCAACTGCTGGCCGGCCTGGGACTTCAGAAAGAATGCACCAAAGTTCTTTCATGGCAAGTCAGGTGCAGCGGACAGAACAGAGTAAGAGGCCGACGGGGACTTCCAGGAGGCCAGCATGGCCTGCCACTACCTACCGGTCACAACCATGGAAGTCCTTCTCGGCTTGGAACGGGTGCAGCTCCCGCTAGAACATGCAGCACGTCCTCCTTCAAGGTACTCGGTTGGAGTGGAAGAGCTCCTGCAACTGCTGGTCGGCCTGGGACTTCAGAAATAATGCACCAAAGTTCTTTCATGGCAAGTCAGGTGCAGCGGACAGACCAGAGTAAGAGGCCGACGGGGACTTCCAGGAGGCCGGCATGAGGGGGCCGGTGCCTACCTCTCACGCCCTGGAAGTCCTTCTCGGTCACGAAGGGTTAGGACTTCCCGCTAGGAAGAACCGTTGGGACTTGGAACGCGGAGCAGAAATGCCACTCTCACAGGATTTCAGGTGAAGGAGATATTTGCACGCCTAAAAGTGTCACCACCTCAAATACACCGGGGTAAGGTGCCAAAGTACCCGGGCTCCTGGAACTGCAGCCCGGCTGAAGCACAGAATAAAAACCTCATAGGGTTTTTTCTCCAAAACGTCAATGAAGACAGACCTGCGAGCGAGGCCGACGGGGACTTCCAGGAGGCCGGCATGAGGGGGCCGGTGCCTACCGCTCACTCCCTGGAAGTCCTTCTCGGCCACGAAGGGTTAGGACTTCCCGCTAGGAAGAACCGTTGGGACTTGGAAGGCGGAGCAAGTTATCCCTCTCACAGGTTTTCAGGTGGAGGAGATATTCGCACCCCTAAAAGTGTCACCACCTCAAATACACCGGGGTAAGGTGCCAACTTACCCGGGCTCCTGGAACAGCTGCCCGGCTGAAGCCCAAAATAAAAACCTCATAGGGTTTTTTCTCCAAAACGTCAATGAAGACAGACCTGCGAGCGAGGCCGACGGGGACTTCCAGGAGGCCGGCATGAGGGGGCCGGTGCCTACCGCTCACTCCCTGGAAGTCCTTCTCGGCCACGAAGGGTTAGGACTTCCCGCTAGGAACAACCGTTGGGACTTGGAAGGCGGAGCAAGTTATCCCTCTCACAGGTTTTCAGGTGGAGGAGATATTCGCACCCCTAAAAGTGTCACCACCTCAAATACACCGGGGTAAGGTGCCAACTTACCCGGGCTCCTGGAACAGCTGCCCGGCTAAAGCCCAAAATAAAAACCTCATAGGGTTTTTTCTCCAAAACGTCAATGAAGACAGACCTGCGAGCGAGGCCGACGGGGACTTCCAGGAGGCCGGCATGAGGGGGCCGGTGCCTACCGCTCACTCCCTGGAAGTCCTTCTCGGCCACGAAGGGTTAGGACTTCCCGCTAGGAAGAACCGTTGGGACTTGGAAGGCGGAGCAAGTTATCCCTCTCACAGGTTTTCAGGTGGAGGAGATATTCGCACCCCTAAAAGTGTCACCACCTCAAATACACCGGGGTAAGGTGCCAACTTACCCGGGCTCCTGGAACAGCTGCTCGGCTGAAGCCCAAAATAAAAACCTCATAGGGTTTTTTCTCCAAAACGTCAATGAAGACAGACCTGCGAGCGAGGCCGACAGGGACTTACAGGAGGCCGGCATGAGGGGGCCGGTGCCTACCGCTCACTCCCTGGAAGTCCTTCTCGGCCACGAAGGGTTAGGACTTCCCGCTAGGAAGAACCGTTGGGACTTGGAAGGCGGAGCAAGTTATCCCTCTCACAGGTTTTCAGGTGGAGGAGATATTCGCACCCCTAAAAGTGTCACCACCTCAAATACACCGGGGTAAGGTGCCAACTTACCCGGGCTCCTGGAACAGCTGCCCGGCTGAAGCCCAAAATAAAAACCTCATAGGGTTTTTTCTCCAAAATGTCAATGAAGACAGACCTGCGAGCGAGGCCGACGGGGACTTCCAGGAGGCCGGCATGAGGGGGCCGGTGCCTACCGCTCACTCCCTGGAAGTCCTTCTCGGCCACGAAGGGTTAGGACTTCCCGCTAGGAAGAACCGTTGCGACTTGGAAGGCGGAGCAAGTTATCCCTCTCACAGGTTTTCAGGTGGAGGAGATATTCGCACCCCTAAAAGTGTCACCACCTCAAATACACCGGGGTAAGGTGCCAACTTACCCGGGCTCCTGGAACAGCTGCCCGGCTGAAGCCCAAAATAAAAACCTCATAGGGTTTTTTCTCCAAAACGTCAATGAAGACAGACCTGCGAGCGAGGCCGACGGGGACTTCCAGGAGGCCGGCATGAGGGGGCCGGTGCCTACCGCTCACTCCCTGGAAGTCCTTCTCGGCCACGAAGGGTTAGGACTTCCCGCTAGGAAGAACCGTTGGGACTTGGAAGGCGGAGCAAGTTATCCCTCTCACAGGATTTCAGGTGGAGGAGATATTCGCACCCCTAAAAGTGTCACCACCTCAAATACACCGGGGTAAGGTGCCAAAGTACCCGGGCTCCTGGAACTGCAGCCCGGCTGAAGCACAGAATAAAAACCTCATAGGGTTTTTTCTCCAAAACGTCAATGAAGACAGACCTGCGAGCGAGGCCGACGGGGACTTCCAGGAGGCCGGCATGGCCTGCCACTACCTACCGGTCACAACCATGAAAGTCCTTCTCGGCTTGGAACGGGTGCAGCTCCCGCTAGAACGTGCTGCACGTCCTCCTTCAAGGTACTCGGTTGGAGTGGAAGAGCTCCTGCAACTGCTGGTCGGCCTGGGACTTCAGAAAGAATGCACCAAAGTTGTTTCATGGCAAGTCAGGTGCAGCGGACAGACCAGAGTAAGAGGCCGACGGGGACTTCCAGGAGGCCGGCATGGCCTGCCACTACCTACCGGTCACAACCATGGAAGTCCTTCTCGGCTTGGAACGGGTGCAGCTCCCGCTAGAACGTGCAGCACGTCCTACTTCAAGGTACTCGGTTGGAGTGGAAGAGCTCCTGCAACTGCTGGTCGGCCTGGGACTTCAGAAAGAATGCACCAAAGTTCTTTCATGGCAAGTCAGGTGCAGCGGACAGACCAGAGTAAGAGGCCGACGGGGACTTCCAGGAGGCCGGCATGGCCTGCCACTACCTACCGGTCACAACCATGGAAGTCCTTCTCGGCTTGGAACGGGTGCAGCTCCCGCTAGAACGTGCAGCACGTCCTCCTTCAAGGTACTCGGTTGGAGTGGAAGAGCTCCTGCAACTGCTGGTCGGCCTGGGACTTCAGAAAGAATGCACCAAAGTTCTTTCATGGCAAGTCAGGTGCAGCGGACAGACCAGAGTAAGAGGCCGACGGGGACTTCCAGGAGGCCGGCATGAGGGGGCCGGTGCCTACCGCTCACTCCCTGGAAGTCCTTCTCGGCCACGAAGGGTTAGGACTTCCCGCTAGGAAGAACCGTTGGGACTTGGAAGGCGGAGCAAGTTATCCCTCTCACAGGTTTTCAGGTGGAGGAGATATTCGCACCCCTAAAAGTGTCACCACCTCAAATACACCGGGGTAAGGTGCCAACTTACCCGGGCTCCTGGAACAGCTGCCCGGCTGAAGCCCAAAATAAAAACCTCATAGGGTTTTTTCTCCAAAACGTCAATGAAGACAGACCTGCGAGCAAGGCCGACGGGGACTTCCAGGAGGCCGGCATGAGGGGGCCGGTGCCTACCGCTCACTGCCTGGAAGTCCTTCTCGGCCACGAAGGGTTAGGACTTCCCGCTAGGAAGAACCGTTGGGACTTGGAAGGCGGAGAAAGTTATCCCTCTCACAGGTTTTCAGGTGGAGGAGATATTCGCACCCCTAAAAGTGTCACCACCTCAAATACACCGGGGTAAGGTGCCAACTTACCCGGGCTCCTGGAACAGCTGCCCGGCTGAAGCCCAAAATAAAAACCTCATAGGGTTTTTTCTCCAAAACATCAATGAAGACAGACCTGCGAGCGAGGCCGATGGGGACTTCCAGGAGGCCGGCATGAGGGGGCCGGTGCCTACCGCTCACTCCCTGGAAGTCCTTCTCGGCCACGAAGGGTTAGGACTTCCCGCTAGGAAGAACCGTTGGGACATGGAAGGCGGAGCAAGTTATCCCTCTCACAGGTTTTCAGGTGGAGGAGATATTCGCACCCCTAAAAGTGTCACCACCTCAAATACACCGGGGTAAGGTGCCAAAGTACCCGGGCTCCTGGAACTGCAGCCCGGCTGAAGCACAGAATAAAAACCTCAAAGGGTTTTTTCTCCAAAACGTCAATGAAGACAGACCTGCGAGCGAGGCCGACGGGGACTTCCAGGAGGCCGGCATGGCCTGCCACTACCTACCGGTCACAACCATGGAAGTCCTTCTCGGCTTGGAACGGGTGCAGCTCCCGCTAGAACGTGCTGCACGTCCTCCTTCAAGGTACTCGGTTGGAGTGGAAGAGCTCCTGCAACTGCTGGTCGGCCTGGGACTTCAGAAAGAATGCACCAAAGTTGTTTCATGGCAAGTCAGGTGCAGCGGACAGACCAGAGTAAGAGGCCGACGGGGACTTCCAGGAGGCCGGCATGGCCTGCCACTACCTACCGGTCACAACCATGGAAGTCCTTCTCGGCTTGGAACGGGTGCAGCTCCCGCTAGAACGTGCAGCACGTCCTACTTCAAGGTACTCGGTTGGAGTGGAAGAGCTCCTGCAACTGCTGGTCGGCCTGGGACTTCAGAAAGAATGCACCAAAGTTCTTTCATGGCAAGTCAGGTGCAGCGGGCAGACCAGAGTAAGAGGCCGACGGGGACTTCCAGGAGGCCGGCATGGCCTGCCACTACCTACCGGTCACAACCATGGAAGTCCTTCTCGGCTTGGAACGGGTGCAGCTCCCGCTAGAACGTGCAGCACGTCCTCCTTCAAGGTACTCGGTTGGAGTGGAAGAGCTCCTGCAACTGCTGGTCGGCCTGGGACTTCAGAAAGAATGCACCAAAGTTCTTTCATGGCAAGTCAGGTGCAGCGGACAGACCAGAGTAAGAGGCCGACGGGGACTTCCAGGAGGCCGGCATGAGGGGGCCGGTGCCTACCGCTCACTCCCTGGAAGTCCTTCTCGGCCACGAAGGGTTAGGACTTCCCGCTAGGAAGAACCGTTGGGACTTGGAAGGCGGAGCAAGTTATCCCTCTCACAGGATTTCAGGTGGAGAAGATATTCGCACCCCTAAAAGTGTCACCACCTCAAATACACCGGGGTAAGGTGCCAAAGTACCCGGGCTCCTGGAACTGCAGCCCGGCTGAAGCACAGAATAAAAACCTCATATGGTTTTTTCTCCAAAACGTCAATGAAGACAGACCTGAGAGCGAGGCCGACGGGGACTTCCAGGAGGCCGGCATGGCCTGCCACTACCTACCGGTCACAACCATGGAAGTCCTTCTCGGCTTGGAACGGGTGCAGCTCCCGCTAGAACGTGCAGCACGTCCTCCTTCAAGGTACTCGGTTGGAGTGGAAGAGCTCCTGCAACTGCTGGTCGGCCTGGGACTTCAGAAAGAATGCACCAAAGTTCTTTCATGGCAAGTCAGGTGCAGCGGACAGACCAGAGTAAGAGGCCGACGGGGACTTCCAGGAGGCCGGCATGGCCTGCCACTACCTACCGGTCACAACCATGGAAGTCCTTCTCGGCTTGGAACGGGTGCAGCTCCCGCTAGAACGTGCAGCACGTCCTCCTTCAAGGTACTCGGTTGGAGTGGAAGAGCTCCTGCAACTGCTGGTCGGCCTGGGACTTCAGAAAGAATGCACCAAAGTTCTTTCATGGCAAGTCAGGTGCAGCGGACAGACCAGAGTAAGAGGCCGACGGGGACTTCCAGGAGGCCGGCATGGCCTGCCACTACCTACCGGTCACAACCATGGAGGTCCTTCTCGGCTTGGAACGGGTGCAGCTCCCGCTAGAACGTGCAGCACGTCCTCCTTCAAGGTACTCGGTTGGAGTGGAAGAGCTCCTGCAACTGCTGGTCGGCCTGGGACTTCAGAAAGAATGCACCAAAGTTCTTTCATGGCAAGTCAGGTGCAGCGGACAGACCAGAGTAAGAGGCCGACGGGGACTTCCAGGAGGCCGGCATGAGGGGGCCGGTGCCTACCGCTCACTCCCTGGAAGTCCTTCTCGGTCACGAAGGGTTAGGACTTCCCGCTAGGAAGAACCGTTGGGACTTGGAACGCGGAGCAGAAATGCCCTCTCACAGGATTTCAGGTGAAGGAGATATTTGCACCCCTAAAGGTGTCACCACCTCAAATACACCGGGGTAAGGTGCCAAAGTACCCGGGCTCCTGGAACTGCAGCCCGGCTGAAGCACAGAATAAAAACCTCATAGGGTTTTATCTCCAAAACGTCAATGAAGACAGACCTGCGAGCGAGGCCGACGGGGACTTCCAGGAGGCCGGCATGGCCTGCCACTAGCTACCGGTCACAACCATGGAAGTCCTTCTCGGCTTGGAACGGGTGCAGCTTCCGCTAGAACGTGCAGCACGTCCTCCTTCAAGGTACTCGGTTGGCGTGGAAGAGCTCCTGCAACTGCTGGCCGGCCTGGGACTTCAGAAAGAATGCACCAAAGTTCTTTCATGGCAAGTCAGGTGCAGCGGACAGAACAGAGTAAGAGGCCGACGGGGACTTCCAGGAGGCCAGCATGGCCTGCCACTACCTACCGGTCACAACCATGGAAGTCCTTCTCGGCTTGGAACGGGTGCAGCTCCCGCTAGAACATGCAGCACGTCCTCCTTCAAGGTACTCGGTTGGAGTGGAAGAGCTCCTGCAACTGCTGGTCGGCCTGGGACTTCAGAAATAATGCACCAAAGTTCTTTCATGGCAAGTCAGGTGCAGCGGACAGACCAGAGTAAGAGGCCGACGGGGACTTCCAGGAGGCCGGCATGAGGGGGCCGGTGCCTACCTCTCACGCCCTGGAAGTCCTTCTCGGTCACGAAGGGTTAGGACTTCCCGCTAGGAAGAACCGTTGGGACTTGGAACGCGGAGCAGAAATGCCACTCTCACAGGATTTCAGGTGAAGGAGATATTTGCACGCCTAAAAGTGTCACCACCTCAAATACACCGGGGTAAGGTGCCAAAGTACCCGGGCTCCTGGAACTGCAGCCCGGCTGAAGCACAGAATAAAAACCTCATAGGGTTTTTTCTCCAAAACGTCAATGAAGACAGACCTGCGAGCGAGGCCGACGGGGACTTCCAGGAGGCCGGCATGAGGGGGCCGGTGCCTACCGCTCACTCCCTGGAAGTCCTTCTCGGCCACGAAGGGTTAGGACTTCCCGCTAGGAAGAACCGTTGGGACTTGGAAGGCGGAGCAAGTTATCCCTCTCACAGGTTTTCAGGTGGAGGAGATATTCGCACCCCTAAAAGTGTCACCACCTCAAATACACCGGGGTAAGGTGCCAACTTACCCGGACTCCTGGAACAGCTGCCCGGCTGAAGCCCAAAATAAAAACCTCATAGGGTTTTTTCTCCAAAACGTCAATGAAGACAGACCTGCGAGCGAGGCCGACGGGGACTTCCAGGAGGCCGGCATGAGGGGGCCGGTGCCTACCGCTCACTCCCTGGAAGTCCTTCTCGGCCACGAAGGGTTAGGACTTCCCGCTAGGAACAACCGTTGGGACTTGGAAGGCGGAGCAAGTTATCCCTCTCACAGGTTTTCAGGTGGAGGAGATATTCGCACCCCTAAAAGTGTCACCACCTCAAATACACCGGGGTAAGGTGCCAACTTACCCGGGCTCCTGGAACAGCTGCCCGGCTAAAGCCCAAAATAAAAACCTCATAGGGTTTTTTCTCCAAAACGTCAATGAAGACAGACCTGCGAGCGAGGCCGACGGGGACTTCCAGGAGGCCGGCATGAGGGGGCCGGTGCCTACCGCTCACTCCCTGGAAGTCCTTCTCGGCCACGAAGGGTTAGGACTTCCCGCTAGGAAGAACCGTTGGGACTTGGAAGGCGGAGCAAGTTATCCCTCTCACAGGTTTTCAGGTGGAGGAGATATTCGCACCCCTAAAAGTGTCACCACCTCAAATACACCGGGGTAAGGTGCCAACTTACCCGGGCTCCTGGAACAGCTGCTCGGCTGAAGCCCAAAATAAAAACCTCATAGGGTTTTTTCTCCAAAACGTCAATGAAGACAGACCTGCGAGCGAGGCCGACAGGGACTTACAGGAGGCCGGCATGAGGGGGCCGGTGCCTACCGCTCACTCCCTGGAAGTCCTTCTCGGCCACGAAGGGTTAGGACTTCCCGCTAGGAAGAACCGTTGGGACTTGGAAGGCGGAGCAAGTTATCCCTCTCACAGGTTTTCAGGTGGAGGAGATATTCGCACCCCTAAAAGTGTCACCACCTCAAATACACCGGGGTAAGGTGCCAACTTACCCGGGCTCCTGGAACAGCTGCCCGGCTGAAGCCCAAAATAAAAACCTCATAGGGTTTTTTCTCCAAAATGTCAATGAAGACAGACCTGCGAGCGAGGCCGACGGGGACTTCCAGGAGGCCGGCATGAGGGGGCCGGTGCCTACCGCTCACTCCCTGGAAGTCCTTCTCGGCCACGAAGGGTTAGGACTTCCCGCTAGGAAGAACCGTTGCGACTTGGAAGGCGGAGCAAGTTATCCCTCTCACAGGTTTTCAGGTGGAGGAGATATTCGCACCCCTAAAAGTGTCACCACCTCAAATACACCGGGGTAAGGTGCCAACTTACCCGGGCTCCTGGAACAGCTGCCCGGCTGAAGCCCAAAATAAAAACCTCATAGGGTTTTTTCTCCAAAACGTCAATGAAGACAGACCTGCGAGCGAGGCCGACGGGGACTTCCAGGAGGCCGGCATGAGGGGGCCGGTGCCTACCGCTCACTCCCTGGAAGTCCTTCTCGGCCACGAAGGGTTAGGACTTCCCGCTAGGAAGAACCGTTGGGACTTGGAAGGCGGAGCAAGTTATCCCTCTCACAGGATTTCAGGTGGAGGAGATATTCGCACCCCTAAAAGTGTCACCACCTCAAATACACCGGGGTAAGGTGCCAAAGTACCCGGGCTCCTGGAACTGCAGCCCGGCTGAAGCACAGAATAAAAACCTCATAGGGTTTTTTCTCCAAAACGTCAATGAAGACAGACCTGCGAGCGAGGCCGACGGGGACTTCCAGGAGGCCGGCATGGCCTGCCACTACCTACCGGTCACAACCATGAAAGTCCTTCTCGGCTTGGAACGGGTGCAGCTCCCGCTAGAACGTGCTGCACGTCCTCCTTCAAGGTACTCGGTTGGAGTGGAAGAGCTCCTGCAACTGCTGGTCGGCCTGGGACTTCAGAAAGAATGCACCAAAGTTGTTTCATGGCAAGTCAGGTGCAGCGGACAGACCAGAGTAAGAGGCCGACGGGGACTTCCAGGAGGCCGGCATGGCCTGCCACTACCTACCGGTCACAACCATGGAAGTCCTTCTCGGCTTGGAACGGGTGCAGCTCCCGCTAGAACGTGCAGCACGTCCTACTTCAAGGTACTCGGTTGGAGTGGAAGAGCTCCTGCAACTGCTGGTCGGCCTGGGACTTCAGAAAGAATGCACCAAAGTTCTTTCATGGCAAGTCAGGTGCAGCGGACAGACCAGAGTAAGAGGCCGACGGGGACTTCCAGGAGGCCGGCATGGCCTGCCACTACCTACCGGTCACAACCATGGAAGTCCTTCTCGGCTTGGAACGGGTGCAGCTCCCGCTAGAACGTGCAGCACGTCCTCCTTCAAGGTACTCGGTTGGAGTGGAAGAGCTCCTGCAACTGCTGGTCGGCCTGGGACTTCAGAAAGAATGCACCAAAGTTCTTTCATGGCAAGTCAGGTGCAGCGGACAGACCAGAGTAAGAGGCCGACGGGGACTTCCAGGAGGCCGGCATGAGGGGGCCGGTGCCTACCGCTCACTCCCTGGAAGTCTTTCTCGGTCACGAAGGGTTAGGACTTCCCGCTAGGAAGAACCGTTGGGACTTGGAACGCGGAGCAGAAATGCCCTCTCACAGGATTTCAGGTGAAGGAGATATTTGCACCCCTAAAAGTGTCACCACCTCAAATACACCGGGGTAAGGTGCCAAAGTACCCGGGCTCCTGGAACTGCAGCCCGGCTGAAGCACAGAATAAAAACCTCATAGGGTTTTTTCTCCAAAACGTCAATGAAGACAGACCTGCGAGCGAGGCCGACGGGGACTTCCAGGAGGCCGGCATGAGGGGGCCGGTGCCTACCGCTCACTCCCTGGAAGTCCTTCTCGGCCACGAAGGGTTAGGACTTCCCGCTAGGAAGAACCGTTGGGACTTGGAAGGCAGAGCAAGTTATCCCTCTCACAGGATTTCAGGTGGAGGAGATATTCGCACCCCTAAAAGTGTCACCACCTCAAATACACCGGGGTAAGGTGCCAAAGTACCCGGGCTCCTGGAACTGCAGCCCGGCTGAAGCACAGAATAAAAACCTCATAGGGTTTTTTCTCCAAAACGTCAATGAAGACAGACCTGCGAGCGAGGCCGACGGGGACTTCCAGGAGGCCGGCATGGCCTGCCACTACCTACCGGTCACAACCATGGAAGTCCTTCTCGGCTTGGAACGGGTGCAGCTCCCGCTAGAACGTGCAGCACGTCCTCCTTCAAGGTACTCGGTTGGAGTGGAAGAGCTCCTGCAACTGCTGGTCGGCCTGGGACTTCAGAAAGAATGCACCAAAGTTCTTTCATGGCAAGTCAGGTGCAGCGGACAGACCAGAGTAAGAGGCCGACGGGGACTTCCAGGAGGCCGGCATGGCCTGCCACTACCTACCGGTCACAACCATGGAAGTCCTTCTCGGCTTGGAACGGGTGCAGCTCCCGCTAGAACGTGCAGCACGTCCTCCTTCAAGGTACTCGGTTGGAGTGGAAGAGCTCCTGCAACTGCTGGTCGGCCTGGGACTTCAGAAAGAATGCACCAAAGTTCTTTCATGGCAAGTCAGGTGCAGAGGACAGACCAGAGTAAGAGGCCAACGGGGACTTCCAGGAGGCCGGCATGGCCTGCCACTACCTACCGGTCACAACCATGGAAGTCCTTCTCGGCTTGGAACGGGTGCAGCTCCCGCTAGAACGTGCAGCACGTCCTCCTTCAAGGTACTCGGTTGGAGTGGAAGAGCTCCTGCAACTGCTGGTCGGCCTGGGACTTCAGAAAGAATGCACCAAAGTTCTTTCATGGCAAGTCAGGTGCAGCGGACAGACCAGAGTAAGAGGCCGACGGGGACTTCCAGGAGGCCGGCATGAGGGGGCCGGTGCCTACCGCTCACTCCCTGGAAGTCCTTCTCGGTCACGAAGGGTTAGGACTTCCCGCTAGGAAGAACCGTTGGGACTTGGAACGCGGAGCAGAAATGCCCTCTCACAGGATTTCAGGTGAAGGAGATATTTGCACCCATAAAGGTGTCACCACCTCAAATACACCGGGGTAAGGTGCCAAAGTACCCGGGCTCCTGGAACTGCAGCCCGGCTGAAGCACAGATTAAAAACCTCATAGGGTTTTTTCTCCAAAACGTGAATGAAGACAGACCTGCGAGCGAGGCCAACGGGGACTTCCAGGAGGCCGGCATGGCCTGCCACTACCTACCGGTCACAACCATGGAAGTCCTATGGCACCCGTGGGGGGATAGAGGGGCCCCGTGGGAGCTTGTGCATACCGGCAGCTTCCTTGTGGGAGCTGGGCTTCGCCCGCGGCGAGTCCCATTGTGTCCACCCGGCTGACAAGCACTTCCGGCCCGCGAATGATGCATGTCAGCGGCGGGGAGCCAGCTACGAGTATGAGTGGCGTGTGCCTGCCTATGGCACCCGTGGGGGGATAGAGGGGCCCTGTGGGAGCTTGTGCATACCGGCAGCTTTCTTGTGGGAGTTGGGCTTCGCCCGCGGCGAGTCCCGTTGCGTCCACCCGGCTGACAAGCACTTCCGGCCCGCGAATGATGCATGTCAGCGGCGGGGAGCCAGCTACGAGTATGAGCGGCGTGTGCCTGCCTATTGCACCCGTGGGGGGATAGAGGGGCCCCGTGTGAGCTTGTGCATACCGGCAGCTTCCTTGTGGGAGCTGGGCTTCGCCCGCGGCGAGTCCCGTTGTGTCCACCCGGCTGACAAGCACTTCCGGCCCGCGAATGATGCATGTCAGCGGCGGGGAGCCAGCTCCGAGTATGAGCGGCGTGTGCCTGCCTATGGCACCCGTGGGGGGATAGAGGGGCCCCGTGGGAGCTTGTGCATACCAGCAGCTTCCTTGTGGGAGCTGGGCATCGCCCGCGGCGAGTCCCGTTCTGTCCACCCGGCTGACAAGCACTTCCGGCCCGCGAATGATGCATGTCAGCGGCGGGGAGCCAGCTACGAGTATGAGCGGCGTGTGCCTGCCTATTGCACCCGTGGGGGGATAGAGGAGCCATGGTGAAGCTGTGCCAGCCTGGGGGCAGCAGTGTACGACCTCCGCAACGCCCGCAGCGAGTGCCGTAGTCCACCCGCCTGACTAGCACTTCCGGTCCGCGAATGATGCATGTCAGCGGCGTGTGCCTGCCTATTGCACCCGTGGGGGGATAGATGAGCCATAGGGAAGCTGTGCAAGACCGGGGGCAGCCGTGTACGAGCTCCGCAACGGCCGCGGCGAGTCCCGTAGTTCACCCGCCCGACAAGCACTTCCGGTCCGCGGCGGACTTCCAGGGCTCAAGCGGTAGGCGCGGCCACCTCATGCCGACCTCCTGGAACTCCCTCTCGGCCTCGCTCGTGGGTCTGTCTTCATTCACGTTTTGGAGAAAAACCCTATGAGGTTTTTATTTTGGCCTTCAGCCAAGCAACCGTTCCAGGAGGCCGGGCATTTTGGCACCTCCCACCGGTGTAATTGGCGAGGTGACACTTTTAGGGGTGTGAATATCTCCTACGCCTGAAATACTGTGAGAGGGAGAACTTGCTCCGCCTCCCAAGTCCAACACTTCCAGGACAAGAGGAGGGCGGGGGGCGTTCCCGGCTTAGGCCGAATGCGGCTTCCAGGGCGATAGCGACACCAAGCCGCCCTCTCACGCCGCTGCCCTGGATGTCCCCGTCGGCCTCGCTCGCTGGTCGGTCCGGTGTTTTTTTTTACCTTCTTAATAAAAACATTTTTTTTTTTTATGGTATTTTCTGAAGCCCCAAGCCCACCTGCAGTTGCACGAGCTCGGCCACCTCGGTGACTCCTACCGAAAGCGGCGGAGAGCCATCTCCGAGTATGAGCGGCGTGTGCCTGCCTATTGCACCCGTTGGGGGGATAGAGGAGCCATGGGGAAGCTGTGCCAGCCCGGGGGCAGCCCTGTACGAGCTCCACAGCGCCCGCGGGGAGTCCCGTTGTGTCCACCCGGCTAACAAGCACTTCCAGTCCGCGAATGATGCATGTCAGCGGCGGGGAGCCAGCTCCGCGTATCAGCGGCGTGTGCCTGCCTATTGCACCCGTGGGGGGATAGAGGGGCCCCGTGGGAGCTTGTGCATGCCAGCAGCTTCCTTGTGGGAGCTCCACAGCGCCCGCGGTCCTCGGTGGACTTCCAGGGCAAGAGCGGTATGAGCGGCCACCTCATGCCGACCTCCTGGAAGTCCCCGTCGGCCTAGCTCGCGGGTCGGTCCCGCTGTGTTTTTTTTTACCTTCTTAATAAAAAAATCCTTTTTTATGGTATTTTCGGAAGCCCCAAGCCCACCTGGAGTTGCACGAGCAAGGCCACCTCGGTGACTCCTACCGAAAGCGGCGGGGAGCCATCTCCGTGTATGAGCGGCGTGTGCCTGCCTATTGCACCCGTGGGGGGATAGAGGGGCCCCGTGGGAGCTTGTGCATGCCGGCAGCTTCCTTGTGGGAGCTGGGCAGCGCCCGCGGCGAGTCCCGTTGTGTCCACCCGGCTGACAAGCACTTCCGGTCCGCGAATGATGCATGTCAGCGGCGGTGAGCCAGCTCCGAGTATGAGCGGCGTGTGCCTGCCTATTGCACCCGTGGGGGGATAGAGGAGCCATGGGGAAGCTGTGCCAGCCCGGGGGCAGCCGTGTACGAGCTCCACAGCGCCCGCGGTCCTCGGCGGACTTCCAGGGCAAGAGCGGTAGGCGCGGCCACCTCATGCCGACCTCCTGGAAGTCCCCGTCGGCCTGGATTTCGGCTCGGTCCCGCTGTGTGTTTTACCTTCATAATAAAAAAAACTTTTTTTTTTTATGGTATTTTCTGAAGTCCCAAGCCGACCTGCAGTTGCAGGAGCTCGGTCACCTCGGCAACTCCTACCGAAAGCCGTGAACCAGGAAGTACAAATGGGAGCTGCACCCGTTCCAAGCCGAGAAGGACTTCCATGGTTGTGACCGGTAGGTAGTGGCAGGCCATGCCGGCCTCCTGGAAGTCCCCGTCGGCCTCGCTCGCAGGTCTGTCTTCATTGACGTTTTGGAGAAAAAACCCTATGAGGTTTTTATTGTGTGCTTCAGCCGGGCTGCAGTTCCAGGAGCCCAGGTACTTTGGCACCTTACCCCGGTGTATTTGAGGTGGTGACACTTTTAGGGGTGCAAATATCTCCTTCACCTGAAATCCTGTGAGAGGGCATTTCTGCTCCGCGTTCCAAGTCCCAACGGTTCTTCCTAGCGGGAAGTCCTAACCCTTCGTGACCGAGAAGGACTTCCAGGGAGTGAGCGGTAGGCACCGGCCCCCTCATGCCGGCCTCCTGGAAGTCCCCGTCGGCCTCTTACTCTGGTCTGTCCGCTGCACCTGACTTGCCATGAAAGAACTTTGGTACCTCCTGGAAGTCCCCGTCGGCCTCGCTCGCAGGTCTGTCTTCATTGACGTTTTGGAGAAAAAACCCTATGAGGTTTTTATTTTGGGCTTCAGCCGGGCAGCTGTTCCAGAAGCCCGGGTAAGTTGGCACCTTACCCCGGTGTATTTGAGGTGGTGACACTTTTAGGGGTACGAATATCTCCTCCACCTGAAAACCTGTGAGAGGGATAACTTGCTCCGCCTTCCAAGTCCCAACGGTTCTTCCTAGCGGGAAGTCCTAACCCTTCGTGGCCGAGAAGGATTTCCAGGGAGTGAGCGGTAGGCACCGGCCCCCTCATGCCGGCCTCCTGGAAGTCCCCGTCGGCCTCGCTCGCAGGTCTGTCTTCATTGACGTTTTGGAGAAAAAACCCTATGAGGTTTTTATTTTGGGCTTCAGCCGGGCAGCTGTTCCAGGAGCCCGGGTAAGTTGGCAACTTACCCCGGTGTATTTGAGGTGGTGACACTTTTAGGGGTGCGAATATCTCCTCCACCTGGAAACCTGTGAGAGGGATAACTTGCTCCGCCTTCCAAGTCCCAACGGTTCTTCCTAGCGGGAAGTCCTAACCCTTCGTGGCCGAGAAGGACTTCCAGGGAGTGAGCGGTAGGCACCGGCCCCCTCATGCCGGCCTCCTGGAAGTCCCCGTCGGCCTCGCTCGCAGGTCTGTCTTCATTGACGTTTTGGAGAAAAAACCCTATGAGGTTTTTATTTTGGGCTTCAGCCGGGCAGCTGTTCCAGGAGCCCGGGTAAGTTGGCACCTTACCCCGGTGTATTTGAGGTGGTGACACTTTTAGGGGTGCGAATATCTCCTCCACCTGAAAACCTGTGAGAGGGATAACTTGCTCCGCCTTCCAAGTCCCAACGGTTCTTCCTAGCGGGAAGTCCTAACCCTTCGTGGCCGAGAAGGACTTCCAGGGAGTGAGCGGTAGGCACCGGCCCCCTCATGCCGGCCTACTGGAAGTCCCCGTCGGCCTCGCTCGCAGGTCTGTCTTCATTGACGTTTTGGAGAAAAAACCCTATGAGGTTTTTATTTTGGGCTTCAGCCGGGCAGCTGTTCCAGGAGCCCGGGTAAGTTGGCACCTTACCCCGGTGTATTTGAGGTGGTGACACTTTTAGGGGTGCGAATATCTCCTCCACCTGAAAACCTGTGAGAGGGATAACTTGCTCCGCCTTCCAAGTCCCAACGGTTCTTCCTAGCGGGAAGTCATAACCCTTCGTGGCCGAGAAGGACTTCCAGGGAGTGAGCGGTAGGCACCGGCCCCCTCATGCCGGCCTCCTGGTAGTCCCCGTCGGCCTCGCTCGCAGGTCTGTCTTCATTAACGTTTTGGAGAAAAAACCCTATGAGGTTTTTATTTTGGGCTTCAGCCGGGCAGCTGTTCCAGGAGCCCGGGTAAGTTGGCACCTTACCCCGGTTTATTTGAGGTGGTGACACTTTTAGGGGTGCGAATATCTCCTCCACCTGAAAACCTGTGAGAGGGATAACTTGCTCCGCCTTCCAAGTCCCAACGGTTCTTGCTAGCGGGAAGTCCTAACCCTTCGTGGCCGAGAAGGACTTCCAGGGAGTGAGCGGTAGGCACCGGCCCCCTCATGCCGGCCTCCTGGAAGTCCCCGACGGCCTCGCTCGCAGGTCTGTCTTCATTGACGTTTTGGAGAAAAAACCCTATGAGGTTTTTATTTTGGGCTTCAGCCGGGCAGCTGTTCCAGGAGCCCGGGTAAGTTGGCACCTTACCCCGGTGTATTTGAGGTGGTGACACTTTTAGGGGTGCGAATATCTCCTCCACCTGAAAACCTGTGAGAGGGATAACTTGCTCCGCCTTCCAAGTCCCAACGGTTCTTCCTAGCGGGAAGTCCTAACCCTTCGTGGCCGAGAAGGACTTCCAGGGAGTGAGCGGTAGGCACCGGCCCCCTCATGCCGGCCTCCTGGAAGTCCCCGTCGGCCTCGCTCGCAGGTCTGTCTTCATTGACGTTTTGGAGAAAAAACCCTATGAGGTTTTTATTTTGGGCTTCAGCCGGGCAGCTGTTCCAGGAGCCCGGGTAAGTTGGCACCTTACCCCGGTGTATTTGAGGTGGTGACACTTTTAGGGGTGCGAATATCTCCTCCACCTGAAAACCTGTGAGAGGGATAACTTGCTCCGCCTTCCAAGTCCCAACGGTTCTTCCTAGCGGGAAGTCCTAACCCTTCGTGGCCGAGAAGGACTTCCAGGGAGTGAGCGGTAGGCACCGGCCCCCTCATGCCGGCCTCCTGGAAGTCCCCGTCGGCCTCGCTCGCAGGTCTGTCTTCATTGACGTTTTGGAGAAAAAACCCTATGAGGTTTTTATTTTGGGCTTCAGCCGGGCAGCTGTTCCAGGAGCCCGGGTAAGTTGGCACCTTACCCCGGTGTATTTGAGGTGGTGACACTTTAGGTGGTGCGAATATCTCCTCCACCTGAAAACCTGTGAGAGGGATAACTTGCTCCGCCTTCCAAGTCCCAACGGTTCTTCCTAGCGGGAAGTCCTAACCCTTCGTGGCCGAGAAGGACTTCCAGGGAGTGAGCGGTAGGCACCGGCCCCCTCATGCCGGCCTCCTGGAAGTCCCCGTCGGCCTCGCTCGCAGGTCTGTCTTCATTGACGTTTTGGAGAAAAAACCCTATGAGGTTTTTATTTTGGGCTTCAGCCGGGCAGCTGTTCCAGGAGCCCGGGTAAGTTGGCACCTTACCCCGGTGTATTTGAGGTGGTGACACTTTTAGGGGTGCGAATATCTCCTCCACCTGAAAACCTGTGAGAGGGATAACTTGCTCCGCCTTCCAAGTCCCAACGGTTCTTCCTAGCGGGAAGTCCTAACCCTTCGTGGCCGAGAAGGACTTCCAGGGAGTGAGCGGTAGGCACCGGCCCCCTCATGCCGGCCTCCTGGAAGTCCCCGTCGGCCTCGCTCGCAGGTCTGTCTTCATTGACGTTTTGGAGAAAAAACCCTATGAGGTTTTTATTTTGGGCTTCAGCCGGGCAGCTGTTCCAGGAGCCCGGGTAAGTTGGCACCTTACCCCGGTGTATTTGAGGTGGTGACACTTTTAGGGGTGCGAATATCTCCTCCACCTGAAAACCTGTGAGAGGGATAACTTGCTCCGCCTTCCAAGTCCCAACAGTTCTTCCTAGCGGGAAGTCCTAACCCTTCTTGGCCGAGAAGGACTTCCAGGGAGTGAGCGGTAGGCACCGGCCCCCTCATGCCGGCCTCCTGGAAGTCCCCATCGGCCTCGCTCGCAGGTCTGTCTTCATTGACGTTTTGGAGAAAAAACCCTATGAGGTTTTTATTTTGGGCTTCAGCCGGGCAGCTGTTCCAGGAGCCCGGGTAAGTTGGCACCTTACCCCGGTGTATTTGAGGTGGTGACACTTTTAGGGGTGCGAATATCTCCTCCACCTGAAAACCTGGGAGAGGGATAACTTGCTCCGCCTTCCAAGTCCCAACGGTTCTTCCTAGCGGGAAGTCCTAACCCTTCGTGGCCGAGAAGGACTTCCAGGGAATGAGCGGTAGGCACCGGCCCCCTCATGCCGGCCTCCTGGAAGTCCCCGTCGGCCTCGCTCGCAGGTCTGTCTTCATTGACGTTTTGGAGAAAAAACCCTATGAGGTTTTTATTTTGGGCTTCAGCCGGGCAGCTGTTCCAGGAGCCCGGGTAAGTTGGCACCTTACCCCGGTGTATTTGAGGTGGTGACACTTTTAGGGGTGCGAATATCTCCTCCACCTGAAAACCTGTGAGAGGGATAACTTGCTCCGCCTTCCAAGTCCCAACGGTTCTTCCTAGCGGGAAGTCCTAACCCTTCGTGGCCGAGAAGGACTTCCAGGGAGTGAGCGGTAGGCACCGCCCCCCTCATGCCGGCCTCCTGGAAGTCCCCGTCGGCCTCGCTCGCAGGTCTGTCTTCATTGACGTTTTGGAGAAAAAACCCTATGAGGTTTTTATTTTGGGCTTCAGCCGGGCAGCTGTTCCAGGAGCCCGGGTAAGTTGGCACCTTACCCCGGTGTATTTGAGGTGGTGACACTTTTAGGGGTGCGAATATCTCCTCCACCTGAAAACCTGTGAGAGGGCATTTAGGATTTGAGTTCCAAGTCCCAACGGTTCTTCCTAGCGGGAAGTCCTAACTGTTCCTGGCCGAGTGTGACTTCCAGGGTTTGAGCGATAGGTACCGGCCCGCCCTCTCACGGTATCTCCTGGAAGTCCCCGTCGGCCCCGTTCGCTGGTCGGTCCGCTTCGTCTTAACTTCCATGAAATAACTTTGGTGCATTCTTTCTGAAGTCCCAGGCCGACCAGCAGTTGCAGGAGCTCGTCCACTCCAACCGAGTACCATGAAGGAGGACGTGCTGCACGTTCTAGCGGGAGCTGCACTTGGTCCAACCCGAGAAGGACTTCCATGGTGACCGGTATGTAGTGTCGCCTCATGGCGGCCTCCTGGAAGTCCCCGTCGGCCTTGGCCACCTGTCGTTAAGCTGTGAGAGGAGCACGTGCTCCCGCGCCGTTTGAGTCTTTGGAATTTGTCCAAGACTCCTCAGATCGATCTGGTTTCCGCGACCCGGCGGCGGAGGGACCACTCGCTCGTCAGGGTCTGTTTCGCCCCCGGCCACCTACGGCCGGTGTCCCAAAAAGCCCGGCGGTCCTGATAAGGCGGGCGCCGGTACTTCTCGCTCCCGCGAGGTGCGTTTGCTCAGTGCTGCTTCTATCACTCTAAAACGCGTCCGAGAGCGCGCTGGTGTCGCCGGAGCCCGAGGCGCGAGAGAAAGCTTTAAGCGACGGGGAGGCAGTGACCGCCCCCGTATGTCCGCTGCTCGCAAGGGCCTCTCTCGCCGTGGTGCTCCCAGGCGCACCCGCGCATAGGGCACGGTTGTTTGTCTCAAGTAGTCCAAAGCCGTCTTCCGCCTCGCCCGAGGCTGGAAGTGTCGGCGTGGCACCCGCATGCAAGCCACACGAGGCTCCACGGTGGCTTCCCTGCCCCCCATCCCATGTGGAGCCGCTAAGCCGCCGGGAAAGCGGCCTCGGTTCCCTGTGGGCGACAAAAGCGTCCTCCATGTCGGCAGGTTGCGAGCTGGGCCGCCGGTGAGAGCAGTTAACAACCCGGATTGTCGAGGTTGCCGTTGCCTTTGTCCCATTATACCTAAGCCTGGTCCTTGTTACCTTACTGGTAAGGGTTAGGGATGCTGAGCGCGCACCATCTTCTCGACTCTATGTTGGGCTCTCTCTAAACAGGTCCTCGACTTTCGATGCTGGCACGACCGACCGGTCTTCGTAGGCGTCCTCCATGTCGGCAGATTGCGAGCTGGACCGCCGGTGAGAGCAGATAACAACCCGGACTGTCGAGGTTGCCGTTGCCTTTGTCCCAATCATACCTAAGCCTGGTCCTTGTTACCTTACTGGTAAGGGTTAGGGACGCTGAGCGCGCTCCATCTTCTCGACTCTATGTTGGGCTCTCTTTAAACAGGTCCTCGACTTACGATGCTGGCAAGACCGATCGGTCTTCGTAGGCGTCCTCCATGTTGGCAGATTGCGAGCTGGGCCGCCGGTGAGAGCAGATAACAACCCGGACTGTCGAGGTGTCCGTTGCCTTTGTCCCGTCATACCTAAGCCTGGTCCTTGTTACCTTACTGGTAAGGGTTAGGGACGCTGAGCGCGCTCCATCTTCTCGGCTCTATGTTGGTCTCTCTCTAAACAGGTCCTCGACTTTCGATGCTGCCACGACCGACCGGCCGGTCTTCGTAGTCGTCCTCCATGTCGGCAGGTTGCGAGCTGGGCCGCAGGTGATATCAGTTCACCCATTCCAAGCCGAGAAGGAATTCCATGGTGTGACCGGTATGTTGTGTTGCCTCATGTCGGCCTCCTGGAAGTCCCCGTCGGCCACGGCCACCTGTCGTTCAGCTGTGAGAGGAGCACGTGCTCCCGCGCCGTATGAGTCTTTGGAATTTGTCCAAGACTCCTCAGATCGATCTGGCTCCCCGCGACCCGGCGGCGGAGGGACCACTCGCTCGGCAGTGCTTTGGAGCCCTGTCGGTTACGGCGAGCGCGTCTTCCTCCCACACCGTCCGGGTCTGTTTGGCCCCCGGCCACCTACGGCCGGTGTCCCAAAAAGCCCGGCGTTCCTGCTAAGGCGGGCGCCGGTACCTCTCGCTCCCACGAGGTGCGTTTGCTCAGTGCTGCTTCTATCACTCTAAAAGGCGTCCGAGAGCGCACTGGTGTCGCCGGAGCCCGAGGCGCGAGAGAAAGCTTTAAGCGACGGGGAGGCAGTGACCGCCCCCGTATGTCCGCTGCTCGCAAGGGCCTCTGTAGACGAGGTGCTCCCAGGTGCAACCGCGCATGGGGCACGGTTGTTTCTCGCAAGTAGTCCAAAGCCGTCTTCCGCCTCGCCCGAGGCTGGAAGTGTTGGCGTGGCACCCGCATGCAAGCCACACGCGGCTCCACGGTGGCTTCCCTCCCCCCCTCTCCGGAGGGGGGCGGCCCATCCCATGTGGAGCCGCTAAGCCGCCGGGAAAGCGGCCTCGGTTCCCCGTGGGCGACAAAGACGTCCTCCATGTCGGCAGGTTGCGAGCTCTGTCGAGGTTGCCGTTGCCTTTGTCCCGTCATACCTAAGCCTGGTCCTTGTTACCTTACTGGTAAGGGTTAGGGATGCTGAGCGCGCTCCATCTTCTCGGCTCTATGTTGGGCTCTCTCTAAACCGGTCCTCGACTTTCGATTTTTTACCACGACCGACCGACCGGTCTTCGTAGGTGTCCTCCATCTCGAGAGTATGTAGCCCGGACTGTCCCGAAGCGTCACAGTGGCATATTGAACCCCCCGGTTGACTTACATTCGTGTGGTCGCGAAACCTGGTTGTGGTCTCAGTGCCAATCTGCGTCCAACAACGGGGCTCTTGGTTGCTCTCTTTCCATTTGTCCTCGACTGTCTTCCGATGCCTTGGAAGGGTCGGTCGTTTGATTGAAGGCATCCTCCTCCTCGGCAGGTTGAGAGCTGGTCCGCGGTGAGAGTATGTAGCCCGGACTGTCCCGAAGCGTCACAGTGGCATATTGAACCCCCCGGTTGACTTACATTAGTGTGGTCGCGAAACCTGGTTGCGGTCTCAGTGCCAATCTGCGTCCAACAACGGGGCTCTTGGTTGCTCTCTTTCCATGTGTCCTCGACTGTCTTCCGATGCCTTGTAAGGGTCGGTCGTTTGATTGAAGGCATCCACCTCCTCGGCAGGTTGAGAGCTGGCCCACGTTGAGAGTATGTAGCCCGGACTGTCCCGAAGCGTCACAGTGGCATATTGAACCCCCCGGTTGACTTACATTCGTGTGGTCGCGAAACCTGGTTGCGGTCTCAGTGCCAATCTGCGTCCAACAACGGGGCTCTTGGTTGCTCTCTTTCCATGTGTCCTCGACTGTCTTCCGATGCCTTGGAAGGGTCGGTCGGTTGTTTGAAGGCATCCTCCTCCTCGGCAGGTTGAGAGCTGGCCCGCGGTGAGAGTATGTAGCCCGGACTGTCCCGAAGCGTCACAGTGGCATATTGAACCCCCCGGTTGACTTACTTCGTGTGGTCGCGAAACCTGGTTGCGGTCTCAGTGCCAATCTGCGTCCAACAACGGGGCTCTTGGTTGCTCTCTTTCCATGAGTCCTCGACTGTCTTCCGATGCCTTGGAAGGGTCGGTCGGTTGTTTGAAGGCATCCTCCTCCTTGGCAGGTTGAGAGCTGGCCCGCGGTGAGAGTATGTAGCCCGGACTGTCCCGAAGCGTCACAGTGGCATATTGAACCCCCCGGTTGACTTACATTCGTGTGGTCGCGAAACCTGGTTGCGGTCTCAGTGCCAATCTGCGTCCAACAACGGGGCTCTTGGTTGCTCTCTTTCCATGTGTCCTCGACTGTCTTCCGATGCCTTGGAAGGGTCGGTCGGTTGTTTGAAGGCATCCTCCTCCTTGGCAGGTTGAGAGCTGGCCCGCGGTGAGAGCAGGTAGCCGGGATTGTCCTGGGGCGCGTCGTAGCAGTTATGCCAACCCATGTCCTGCATACCTGGGCCGCTTCCGAGCGGTGACAAGGTTGTACCGGTACCAAGTTGGCAGCCAGCTGCGACCTCCCGCGGGGCTCTTGGTTGACTACCTCTCTGCAAAGGTCGTTGACTTTCTCTGCTGCCTTGGAAAGTCGTCTTGTCCCCCTGGCGCTGCGAGGCCGCCCACCTCCCGAGCGCGATAAATCCAGGTAGTCTCAGCACTTCGATGGAAGGGGGGACTACCTGGTTGATCCTGCCAGTAGCATATGCTTGTCTCAAAGATTAAGCCATGCACGTGTAAGTACACACGGCCGGTACAGTGAAACTGCGAATGGCTCATTAAATCAGTTATGATTCCTTTGATCGCTCCAACCGTTACTTGGATAACTGTGGTAATTCTAGAGCTAATACATGCCAACGAGCGCTGACCCGGAACGCGTGCATTTATAGGACCAAAACCAATCCGAGGGCTTGGGCGGTGGGGTCGGGCTCCGGCCCTCCCGCCGCTCTCCCCGGCCGCTCTGGTGACTCTAGATAACCTCGGGCCGATCGCACCTCCCCGTGACGGCGACGATACATTCGGACGTCTGCCCTATCAACTTTCGATGGTACTTTTTGCGCCTACCATGGTGACCACGGGTAACGGGGAATCAGGGTTCGATTCCGGAGAGGGAGCCTGAGAAACGGCTACCACATCCAAGGAAGGCAGCAGGCGCGCAAATTACCCACTCCCGACCCGGGGAGGTAGTGACGAAAAATAACAATATAGGACTCTTTCGAGGCTCTGTAATTGGAATGAGTACACTTTAAATCCTTTAACGAGGATCCATTGGAGGGCAAGTCTGGTGCCAGCAGCCACGGGAGAAGGAGGAGTTTGTGTGTGCTGGTGTCAGAACGGGCTTGCTCCCTGAGGGGAGAGGTGTGAGAAAAGTGTTTGTGCTTTTTTTCACATTAAGCCGAAAAACCCTTGCTGGATCCGGCTGGAGTTCCAGGCAGGGTCCCCACTCCTTTCCCAGGAGGAGTGGGGTCCTGGGGAGAGACCCCAGAGCCAGGTGCAAGACGGGAGGAGGACGCACTGGCCGCCGAGGTCGGGCGGGAGAACGACCGCAGGATGGAGGAGACAGCCGGCGTGCTGCGCCGGTCAGAGAGGTGCCGGAGGAGCGGAGGCTCTAATGAGGACCTGAGCCTGCCGAGCCGGCACAGCCGCGAGGACGTGGATGCTTCACTTACAAACACAGTGAGTCAAACTGCAGGAAAGACGGAGAGGTCCGCAGCGGCGGCCGGCACAAAGGCGGGAGCCGCTGCAAGAGGAAAAGCTGCGGCAGTGGATACCGCCAGAGGCAAAGGAAACAGACGGGGAGTGTCGGGTATGTCGGAAACAGCCGGGAGCTCCGTGGTGTCGTACGAGGTACTGGGTGAAATCCTGGACCTGGAAGAGCTCGAGCACCGGCTAGAAGACTGGGCAGCATTAGCCCCGAGGGAGCCACAGGAGCAGTTCTGCCAGAGGGTAACAACAGTTACAAGCCTCTACATGGCATCAGAAGAAGAGAGACTGTCTCTGAAGCAGTCCCTGGCAGAGCAGCGCTATCGCGCAGATCACGTTTCAAGGAACAAAAGACCGGCTATCTCGGAACGTATTAAGAATTTGAAAGACCGCATAGGCTTCCTGGAAACCAGACTGGATTTAATCCTACAGTTCTCGGGGAGTTTTCGCAACCGACTCTCAAGCTGGAAAAAGGCCCTGGGAAAAAGAACGCAGAAACAGGGCCAAGAGCCGGCCCAGGAGGCAAGCGAGGAGTTAATCCCAGAATCAGCATCAGCCTCAGTCAAGCCGGGGGGAGGAGACGCCCAGGTGTCTGAATGCAGCCAGGTGTCAGAAGGCAGCCTCCCCTGTGCACAACAAGACAGGGCCGCGAAGCACGGAGTGGAGGTGCGAGATGGAGCGAGGCACCGACCATCAGGGGTCCTCGTATCGTTGAGCAGTTCAGAGGGCTCAGGAGAATCATGGTCGGAGTCGGAGGAGACCGGACGCAGTGGTGGTCCCGGGGGACTCCGAGATCAGGCAGGTGCAGTCCCCGCCGGTGAACTTCGGGGATTTCACGTTCGGAGGGGATCCGGCGGCGGGCGACCTGTCTGACAAGGCCGAAAGGAAAAGGAGGCGTCGGGCATTGAAGGCAGGTAAGGCTCCAATTATGGAGGAAAGGCTTGTTTATGTGCCCTTTATACAGCCCGACGTACTGCCGATACCCCGGGATGCCACTGTAAACCCCTCTTGTCAGCCCACTCCTGATCCTGCAGTGGATCGGGGGTCTGACGGAGGGGAGATTATGTGTAGTCCCCCTGCTCTGCAGGTTCCGAAAATCGATGGCACTGCTGCCGCTAGATCTAGTGGCGGTAGCAGTGCGGTGGCAAGACTGGCCGTAAGGCCGGATAGTGTTGCGGGTAAAGTTGTGGATAGTGCGGTGGAAAGTGTTGCGGCTAACATGTCAATTGCTGGAAAGGTAGTGCTCGGCCCCAAGCAGCTGGGCTCGGGCGCTGTATGTATCCCCCTGGGGGAAGATAAATTAGTGCCCAGAGTGGTGCTATCGGCTGCAAAATGTCGTTTGGAGGATGAAGCAATTGGAAAAGTCCAAAAATAAGATTCTGGCTAGCCCAGTTAGTGTGAATGGAGCCTGCAGGCAAGAAAACGCACCTGCAGGCAAAAACGCACCAAAAAACGCATCTAGTGTGAATGAGGGCATAGGAAAAAAATTTAATTATGATGGAGGAATGTGGGGAGAAAGTTGTTGGGGAAGAAATAGTGGTGGGGGATGGGTTGGGGGATGTAAATGGCGTAAATGGTGTGAATGGAGGTGCAAATGGGGGTGTGAGCGTGAATGAGAGTGGGGAGGTGGAAGAAATGGATCTGCAGGAGGTTTATGCAGCTCCCGGAGGCCCCAGTGTTCTGGAAGGGGGGTTGATGGAGGTTAGTCTGGGGGGGGACCCACTGGAAAGTGGGGTACATGTTGTGGAAGCGCCCATTGGGGCTCCGGGAGTTGTAAAGACGGGGAGGTCCTATGCTGCAGTCGCAGCGGGCCCAAGTGTCCCTTTGTCCGCCGGTGCCGTGCATGGTAACTTGCAACGGCGCCTTGCGGAGGCCCTAAGGAGAGGCGAGAGCTCTGTCCAAATAGGGGGTGAGCAGGTTGACCTGTCCTTCTGGTACGAGAAGTACGGACAGGCCGCCTTCCGAGAAAACAAAGGGAAGGGACCACCAGCACTGTCCCTTCCGACAGGGGGACCCGGGGGTGTCCGCAGGAATGTGGCCCGTCTCCGGTGGGTTGGTAAGGAAGCAAGCCCCCCAAGATCTAGGGTTGTGGAGCTGCTCCTGGAGATGGGATTTAGGGCTAATGACATCTATGCCCTAATCCATCCCTACGGCACCTCAGTGTTCGATGTCAGTTTCATGACGGCAGAGGTGTTGGAATCCTTCTGGTCCCGTCATGAGCTGGCACGGGCACTGCCCCAGTGGCAGGGTTTCGCCGTGCAAGCCATATCAAGGCAGAACGAGGTCATCAAGAGAGTGACCATTTTGACTAATAATGAGTCACTCTCTTGCATTGATATAATGACCTGGGTAGAAAGGTTCGGAGAAGTCCAGGGAATGCCCAAGAAGAACCGGGACGAGCATGGGATCTGGTCTGGTGCCTGGACCTTTTCCGTTAAATTAAAGATCCAGGGGAACTCAGTGTCCCACATGCCCTCCTCTGCTTTCTTGGGAGGGACAGGATCCTGGTTTTCTACCAGGGGCAGCCGAAGGTCTGCCACAAGTGCGGCAGCCCCACACACTTCAGCGCCCAGTGTAAGGAGAGGAGGTGTGCGCTGTGTGGGGCTCTGGGTCATCTTGCCGCCACGTGCAAAGACATTAGGTGCAACCTGTGTGGTGACCTTGGTCACCCCTTTAGCCGCTGTCCGCGCTCCTTCACCAACCTGGTCTTCAACCCGGTGGCGCCTAGCCTGGCCAGTGGCAGTGGTCCAGGGGATGGTGTCACTGGGGGGGGGGCTGGTGAGGGCGGAGGGGTGATAGGGCTGAGGAAGGTGAGGACCCTGCCTCCTTCTAAATTGAAGAGGCAGGAGTGCCGTCGTCTTGAGAGGGAGCAGGGGGGGCCCCAAAGCCATAGGGTTCAGTCTGCCGTCCCTCAGAAGTCTGGCATGTCTGCGGAGGATAGTGAGGTAGAGGAGGAGATCAGGAGACTGGTTAGGAGGAGAGGAGAGGCCCCCTCCAGTGGATCCTCGTAGGATGGAAGTTTGGACGAGGATGAGGTGAGGGGGCAAGACAAGAGAGGGGACACTGGCAGGAAGGCCCTGTACAAGACCAGGGGGGTTCCGTTGAAAACACCTAAGACCGGCCGGATCCCTAAGGAGGGCTTAACTGGCTCCCCCTGATAGGGCTCTCCAACCGGTACCAAGCCCTTCGGGAGGACATCATCTCCTCCTCTTCGGAAGAAGAGGAAGACGGAGGTGAGGTGCCGGTGCGAAGGTCGGGTTTCTCGGGAGGTGCTGGACCCTCGAACCAGGTAGTAGGCCAAGTACCTGGGGAGGGGGTTGTCACGGCACTGGTGGACAAAGGGGGAGGCGGAGGAGTGGAGAGGCCTCTGGAGGAGGAAGTGGTGGTGGGGGAGGAGGGGGGGTGTGTAAATAATGATAATGTTGTGAACTCACTGTCTATTTCTCCTTTGGTTCCAGATTCGGCTAAAGATATGGATCTCTCGGGTGTAAGTCTCAAGAGAGGCAACGAAGACTCCCCGGACCCAGATAGCGATGGGCTAACTGGGGGAGGGAAGAAGCTAGCGGTCGACTTCGATCACTCTTGATGGCGGTACCTACTCCGTTGACCCTGGCGAGTATTAATGTCGCCAGCATTAGGTCAGATGCGGCCAGATTCGCGGCCTTTGATTTTCTCGGCCGGGTTGAGGCCGATGTTTTATTTTTGCAGGAGACCAGGGTGCCAGACCTGGCATCAGTCCATAAGGCCAGGAGGGAGTGGAGGCACGGGCCATCTTACTGGTCTCTTGCGGCCGAGCCGTATAGCGGAGTGGCTGTCCTTTTCAGGACAGCCGAGGTAAAATGCCGACGAGTGATCGAGGTAGAAATGGGGAGGTGTCTGGTCTTGGACGTCTTCATGAAGGGGCAAGAGCTTAGGCTCATAAACATCTACGGTCCACAAACCAAGTGGGACCGTAAAAGCCTCTTTATGAAGATCAAGCCTTTTCTTTTTACCAGCCGACAGGTGGTCTTTGGAGGAGACTTCAACACAGTTGTGAGGCAGAAGGATCGGAGGGGCTCCAAAGACAGGCTGGGTTATGATAGCGTCGCTTTAAATAGCATAGTCAGTGAGGCTCGTCTGGAGGATGTCCACATCAGGCACACCCCGGACCACAGTGGTTACACATATCATAGGGGTAGTCAGATTAGATCTAGAATAGACAGGTTTTATTTGAAGGGGGAGGCTGTCTTCTCGCCACTTGTGGTTGTGGAGGTAGAATTCTCCGATCACTGTTTAATTGTTTTTTCTTTGAACGTTGCAGAGACCCATCGGATGGGCAGGGGCTTTTGGAGATTGAATTCGGCACTCCTGGTAGAAGCGGAAGTCAGACAGTCCTTCGAGGATTTTCTGCAGAGCCAGGTACCTCTTTTGGGCCTTTGTAACAATAAGTCAGAGTGGTGGGAGATGCTCAAGAAACGTGCGGCAAAATTCTTCCGCCAGCTTTCCAACTTTAGGAGCCTGGCCGGACACTGTCTGTACCAGGACCTAAGAAGGAAACTCGAGCAGCTTGTCTCGACAGGAGGTAGCCGCAAGGATATCTCCTGTGTGAAGTCCTTGCTCAAGAGGTGTCAGTACGATAGGCACACGTCCTTGGTTTTTGAGAGGGACTTCGGGAGGTATCGCTCGCCCAACCCTTACAAAAACTGTAGGATGTCAGTGGATTGCAAATATGTGGCAGGACTGATTGATAGTACGGGATCCCTGAACAGGTCCAAATCAGGGATCCTGGAGGTGGTCAGATCCTTCTACTCACACCTCTTGAGTAAGAAGGAACTAGATCGAGACAAAATGTCGGCTTTCCTGGCTGAAACCATTCCGGAGCCAAGGATAAGCCCCTCTCCTGACGTTTTGACAGGAGAAATCAAGGAAGAGGAAGTAAAGAGGGCGATTGAAGGGCTAGCTCTTAAGAAATCGCCGGGACCGGATGGCTTAACGTCCGAGTTCTATAAGACCTTTGGGGAAGCTTTGATTCCCCTCTTGACTGGGGTTTTTAATGAGTGTCTATCCTCGGGCACTCTGCCAAAGTCAATGGGCAGGTCAGCCTTGATCTTGTTGTCAAAGGGTAAAGATCCGTCCCGTATTGAGAACTGGCGTCCCATAGCGCTTCTTAATACGGACCGGAAGATTCTGGCAAAGGTACTGTTTAACAGGTTGGTCGAGTTTGCACCACAGCTCCTCTCGGGGGTCCAGCACTGTACTGTCCCAGGTCGAAGCACCTTTAGTGCTGTCCTGGGTGTCAGGGAGGCGGTGGAGCAGGGCAGAGCTGGACACTGGAAGGGGTACATGCTGTCTTTGGATCAGGCAAAAGCGTTTGACAGAGTTGATCATGAGTATCTCTGGTCCACCCTTTTGAGATACGGTCTGCCTGGGGGGTTTGTGAATTGGCTGAAAACATTGTACGCAGGGGCTGAGACTTTCCCACTGGTGAACGGTTGGGTTGGTCGTCCTTTTGTGGTGGACTCTGGTGTCCATCAGGGTTGTCCTCTTAGCCCGCTACTATACGTGTTCGCGATCGATCCCTTCCTTGCGAGGATTGATCGCGGGCCGTTGGTGGGTGTGAGGATGGACCTGGCGGTCGTGGAGTCTGCAGTAAGGACGATAGCGTATGCCGACGATGTCACTATCTTCGTCTCCTCGCAAGGGGAGGCGGAATGGGTGATGTCTGAGGTAGACCGCTACTCGGACGCGTCTGGGTCCAAGATCAATCTGGATAAGTGCGAAAGTCTCTTGTTGGGAGTGGGAGACCCAGATTTTTGTCTCCCAGACACCCTCCCTGTGACCCAAGACACTGCAAAAGTTCTGGGCATAAATTTCGGCAGAGGTGATTATCCTACTCAAAATTGGGAGAGCAGACTGCAGATTGCCACCAAAAGGGTGAACCAGTGGAAAGGTTGGACTTTGACCTTCAGAGAAAGGATCAACTTGGGCAAAACATACCTGCTCCCTTTGTTTATTTTTCTGGGCAGCATTTGTATCTTGCCAGAACCCTTCTGGACATGGGTCTACAGCCTGTTTTTCCAATTGTTATGGGGAAACAGGCTGAACCTAGTTAAGAGAGAGGTGACTTACCTAACAAGGAGACAAGGTGGGTTGGGTATGGTCAACCCGGTAGTGTTCCTAGTGAACACTTTTCTTAAATGTAATTTGGCAATCCTCTACAAAGAGAGGGCTCCTATGTGGGTAGCTTCTTGCAAGGTATGGTTTCAGCCTTTCTTCCAGGAATGGGAGAACGGAGGGCGAGTGAAGGATCTTCGATCGCAGCGGGGGCATCTCCCGGCTTACGTTGCCCCGGTTCTGAAGGTTGTTCGTCGATGGTGTCTGGGGAAGGATGAGGTGATCACGTTGCCGAGGAAACTCCTCGACATTAGGGTGGTCACCTCCTATTTCCAGGCATCCTTGGCCCTCAAGGACTGCCCAGGTAGGGATCTGAGGGAGGGACTGATGCTTTTGAATTCAAACAGGATCCCCCAGAAGTATTGGGACTTGACCTGGCGCTGCTTCCATGGTAAGTTATATGTGAGGGGAAACTTGAAGTACAGGAACTCTGATGAAAGGGATTGTCCCCGGGAGGAGTGCGGCGACACGCTGGAATGCATGGAGCACTTCCTGCTTCAGTGTCCTCTCAATATAGAGGTATACAACCAGGTGGGGATCTCCATCGGGTGGCCAGAGATGGAGAGCCTCTCCTATGCCGAGTGGGCCTATGGGGCGTACAGAGAAGTTGGTGACAGGGACCGTTGCACTTTATTTCTAGTTAGTTCAGTGGTCAGGTTCTACACGTGGAACGCGCGGTGTCTAGTTTCGACGGGAAGAAAGACCCTCCAAAGGGAAGAGGTATGTAGTAACATCCTTGGTGACCTGGT